>NW_026892140.1:35881-97965 GCF_015708825.2 Lethenteron reissneri
ATAACGTTACCATTTCTAGATATTCTGCTCGGACGGGGTAGAAAATGATAAATAACATACTGACGCCTATCTGAATGCAGTCACCACCATCACACCCGCACAGAATACTTGCTCTTATCAAGACACTCATCATGAGCTAAAAAGTATCAGATGGTGACAGTCTGAGAAGTGAAATTTAATATGTTAAGGAAGCGCTGCAAATGAAAGGCTACAATGATGCACAAATCAACAAAGCATTGAATACCAAAACCAAATCAAGTAATTCAAACAATCAAAATACCGTACATTGCGGGAGTAACTGATAAACTAGCCAGATGTTTGAAAAACAAAACATTCGAGTCATTTGTATCTGGTACAAAAGATGTATTACCGAAGCTATCAACAGAAGGTGTGTTCAGGATCAACTGCACGTGTGGTAAATGTTATGTTGGGCAACAGGACGAATGATCAGCACGAGACTAAAAGAACATCAGAGAAATATTAAATTCTCCCAATGCAACTGTCAGCAGTAGCAGAACATGCGTGTCAACCAGGACAACTCAATTGATTTTGATGTTTAAGTGGTGTGCAAAACTAGCTACTACTGGCCAAGACTATGAGAGAATCTATAGAAATTTATAGAATTAAAAAAACTTTAACCATTCGGATAGCTACCGTATTAGTGCTGCGTAGAAGCGAATAATCAAAGAAATAAATATTTAAATGCATGCCTACAAAGATCAGCGTATTTCAAAAGGGATTACCATTGGTAGGGCTATTTTAATAAACACAATAGACAGGAAGGACAAGATCAAAGGGCTCGCATAATGCACACGCATAATATACATTACCTCACAGAGGTCGCAAACGGGTTTTGATTCCTTACCCGTACCCGTACCCGGCCGCACCAGAGTCGCAAACGGGTACCCGTACCCGGCCGTACCCGTACCCTACCCATACCAGGCCGGGTACGGGTAGGTACGGGTATCGGGTACCTGATTGCGACCACTGGGATGAAGCCATGTTGCAGGCGTGGGTGGGTTGATTCTAGAGAAGAGACAAGACGTTGGGAAATGAGTGACAGTTACCAGCGACTCACAGTCTACCCGTACCCGTACCCGGTCCGCACCAGGGTCGCAAACGGGTAGCCGGGTATCGGGTAGGGTACGGGTATTGGGTACCCGGTTGCGACCTCTGTTACCTCAGTAATGCCCCCCCCCCCCACCCACATTGTGCAAGAGCGCAGAAGGGTGGTCAACACATATACGCCTCTATATAAGGAACGAAACAGTAAGACTTCTCCACAAATCTGGCTGTCGCCTGATGAAGCTCGTTAATAATTACTGGCGAAACGTCATACTCAGATTGTTAATGTTGTGGCTTGGCTCTCCAACACACCAGTGTGCTGTACTAGTGACGAATTGGCATGTTCTGTTTACGTGACAGCCATTACTAGTTGGCTGTGTCGGGTGGTGGCTGGTTTTAACAACACAATTTTTGATGGAGTTAAATAGTGATTTGTGATCGTGGGCGATTGAGGCAGACTCCATCTCCTCAGCAACCCGCGACCACCCTTCCTTGCAGCACCTCACGGCTTTCCGAAACCTCCGGATGAAGGCTGCGGTAAGCCTCCTCATTCTCCGACGTGGGATACTGAAGCCGATGAGAGTGGGCCTGTCGCCTTTTTCTCAGCCAGCTT
Organism: Lethenteron reissneri; assembly: GCF_015708825.2. Taxonomy (NCBI): domain Eukaryota; kingdom Metazoa; phylum Chordata; class Hyperoartia; order Petromyzontiformes; family Petromyzontidae; genus Lethenteron; species Lethenteron reissneri. The sequence goes on from NW_026892140.1 coordinate 37,560, forward strand.
GAACACCTCCTCTGTCAGCCAGGGTCTTTGGGGGTCTGGACCTGCTTACCCAAAGCAGCCATTGCAGCTGCAAGAGCCACAGTCCTAAACCTCGCCCATTTCCCCTCGACATCTGGAGGAGTGGGGGACGATGCTAACCCCAGCCGCAGGCGATGATTAAATTCTCACTTACAACTTTCATCAGCTATCTGATACCAGGCCACCTTGGCTGTGAATGGGGTCCTGGGTGTGCACCCACCACCGGAGTGAAATAATGGCAGGCGCATCTTACAGATGACTAGTCAATGGTCAGTGGGCAGATCAGCTCCACAGGTAGGTCCCGGTGTCAAGGACATGGGCCCGCATCCACTGTTCCGTCACTATGTAGTCCAGCAGATGTTCTTGCTTGGACCCGGCATGCATCCATGATGCTGTGTGGATGTGTCGATGCCGGAACAGCGTGTTGGTAATTACAAGCCCATGGGTTGCACACAAATCTAGCAGCCTCCTACCGTTGTTATTGAGCTGATCTGGCCCATGTCTTCCAATCACTCTAGACCAGGTGCCAGCATCATGACCAACTCGGGCATTGAAGTCACCCAACAAGATGACTCAGTCCCAAGGGGCCACTTTAGCCAACACCTATGACAGGTCATAGAAGGCATCTGACTCATTGGCTTTGCCTACATCCCTCCACGGACGTTTGTCTTCGGTTGGGACATAAGTAACCATGACCACCACTCCTCGCCTCTGGTTGATGGGAAGGTGAGCCCAAAGTAGCCTGGGGCTTGCAGCTTCCCACACCTCACCGCCATGCTCCCATGCCCTCTTCATTATTTTGTTCAGAAGAAGAGCCACTCCCTATTGTTTGGCAGTCTCCTGCCCTGAGTAGAGGACTCATGGTAGCAGGATTCAGAGCCGGTCCACCGCACCTCCTGAATACCAGAGATTCCAGGTGGTACCGGTCCAGTTCCCAACAGAGGATTGGCAGCCTCTCCTCCGCAGTGAGCGTTCGAACATTCCACATGGCCACCCGCAGTGTTTTTTTGTTGTTTCTGGAGGAGCCCTGAGGGAAAACATTCATAGATGCCTGTCCCCCCGGGGCCTCCGGCACAAGCTTATTAATTCAATATTTTATGTGGTTTTGTGTAATTCAAGGTGGAGCGGTTACCAGCACCTCACACCCGTCCAGAGCCCCCATGTAGCCGCTGTGGCGGTTACAAACGCCATGAGGGGAATGGTCAATCTAAATTGGCCCTCGCCCCACGGCACTGCCCATCACAGGGTTGCCGTCCGGCACCACGAGGTAGGGAGTTGTTTTCTACAGGCTCATAGAGACCCGCATAAATATAGAGACCCACAGAAACCCACTGCGAGCCCAGAGAGATCCACTCATTTAGCCCCATAATTTAACTCAACAACTTTTTTTACTTTAGCCAGTAAAGCCGACTGAGCTATGTAGCTTCTTTTTCAGAAGCGCCCACCTGGCTCTCACAAGCGATAGCTCAATGAAGCCATCGTCTTATCATCACGTGGAAATCTATAGCAGCCAAATAGTCAAAATGCATGACGTTAATGAGGAAATAAAAACAGAGGACCCTGTAGAAAAATCCACACCACCACGGGCAGAGGAGACACGCAAACTCCAAATATACAGCAGCAGCAGCAGGCGTCTTCAGGGTCGGGATCGTACCCACGACCTCCAGCGTAGCAGGTGAGGTAGTTAACATCTCCTATCCATTGTGATGATGAGAGATGCAAACTCCAAATCTACAGCAGCAGTAACAGGCGTCTTCAGGGTCGGGATCATACCCACGACCTCCTGCGTACCAGGTGAGGTAGTTAACATCTCCTATCCACTGTGATGATGATGATGAGAGATGCAAACTCCAAATCTACAGCAGCAGTAACAGGCGTCTCTTCAGGGTCGGGATCGAACCCACGACCTCCTGCGTACTAGGTGAGGTAGTTATCATCATCATCACAGTGGATAGGAGATGTTGAGAGATGCAAACTCCAAATCTACAGCAGCAGTAACAGGCGTCTTCAGGGTCGGGATCGTACCCACGACCTCCTGCGTACCAGGTGAGGTAGTTAACATCTCCTATCCACTGTGATGATGATGATGAGAGATGCAAACTCCAAATCTACAGCAGCAGTAACAGGCGTCTGGACTTTTGCAGCCGTTTTAGACTAATTTCAGGGTGCTGATTCCAAATCTGATCTCAGATTTGCTCTATCACATCTCATTTTTATGCTATCGGCATACCCCATTTTCATTGATTTTACCCGAAATTAACTCTGTCACTTATGATTGCAAGTTGTTGCGAGTCAGTGACTGCTTTAGTGTTAAATATGGTGCTGTATTTTTAGGATAGTGTGTTTATAGTATAATTTTATGTAGATATCCACATTTATTTAATATTTTTCTTCTGCAGTTTTTATTGAAAATGCAATATTTGATATCTCAAAAACCTGATGTGATAGACAAAAACTGATGCCAGATTTGGAATCAGCACCCCAAAATTACCTTAAAAACTTTGAAATACCTTATGCCAGACAAAGTGTGTTGACCAATGAAAGTCAGACAAATATTTGTGTTTTACAAGGGCAGGCCTCCTCCTACTCGCTCTCAAGGCATTAGGGAGACATTCACTTTCACACAATTCGTGGTCGGGCTTTTGTGTACTTGGGGATTTTAATTTAAATCTTTCATATTATTGGTTCTTTCGGTAAAGTTGCGTAGAAGGAAAACAATAAAATGATAAAAATATTAAACAACAAAAATCTCGCGACGTTTCGACTTTACCGAGAGAACCAAGAATACTTGGGGATTGGTAACAAGTTTCATTTCACACACTCTAACACTCTCACACCCACCCACACCCACACACACTCTCACACCCACCCACATTCACACACAGACACACACTCTCACCCACCCACACTCACACCCACCCACACTCACACCCACCCACACTCTCACACCCACACACACTCTCACACCCACCCACACTCACACACAGACACACTCTCTCACACCCACACACTCTCACACTCACACCCACCCACATTCACACACAGACACACACTCTCACCCACCCACACTCACACCCACCCACTCTCACACCCACACACTCTCACACCCACACCCACCCACACTCTCACACCCACACACTCTCACACCCACCCACTCTCACACCCACACCCACCCACACTCACACACAGACACACTCTCTCACACCCACACACTCTCACACCCACCCACTCTCACACCCACACCCACCCACACTCACACACAGACACACTCTCTCACACCCACACACTCTCAAACCCACACTCACACCCACCCACTCTCACACCCACACACTCTCACACACTCTCACCCACCCACCCACACTCTCACACACTCTCACTAGGCCGTAAGGTGAACTAGGAAAAAGTGGCTAGAAAATGATTTTCGTTCCCACACCTGGGAACTACTTTTTAAATGATTTTTTTCATAGACAAAACCATTTTCGACTTTATGTTAAAAGTTCTCCGCAAAATACCCCTGCAGTTTTTTTTCAAAATCCATAAATGTATATAATTGTGAATTGGAAAAAACGAAAATCTTATGCTGCTGGTTTTGTTTGTAACTTTATTTATATACATTTTAGCAACACCAAATATCTCTCAAACTGACACTTATATATGTACCTAAACACTTGAGACAGGTTTTGGTGCATTATATACTCAAGTGTGAACGTAGACCATGAAATATGGCAAATTTGTAGAAAATATGCTTCAACTTCACGGATTGGCACTAAGCAAAATTAAACATAAACATTTTAAATTTAGCAAAACTGTGATGTTTTGTACATCAAAATTTTCAGTAGGTACTGTGTAATCACAGAAAGATACAAATATAAGCACACTTTGCTCCAAGTTGGCTGAAATGACTCGAAATGCTACACTGTCCCCTTGTTTTGGAATGCTGCCAAAAAAAAATACAATTCTACCACAGATTCTTTACAGCTCAAAATCACCTTAAATTATAACACAGCGCATATTTACTCATCGGTATCATCCATATTACTATCAGAGCCATCATCCCATGTAGGTCTTCTGTTTCCTGTGAAACATTTGCACAATTTTGGCACCGACATAAATCAGTACAAGACAGTCTTGTAGACATACAGGAACATCTTCCAGTCTCACATTTGCTATGCTTGCAACTGCAGTGGACTGCCTGCAACACACTTTCAGGGGCAGGATTTCTAGTCATCCAGGTCACTGTTCACTCACCATCCTCGAGGTGCCATCCATTGCCAATGGGTGAAGGGGCACACATTATACCTTTCAGAGAATGTCTCATTATGGCTGCTTGGTAGTTTGCCCTTTTGCAGTGTTGGTACAGGGCGTCACTTGTAAGGGGCATGGATAGTTCTGGAAAAGCTGACGATGCCAGCACTGCCTAAAGGATATGACACAGTTCCCAAGGAGTAAGACAGAATTTCCCGCAGGTCAATTTTTCTACTTTGACCTATGACGAGTAATCTGGAGAATAGTTTCTTGTCGGCACGTAGAATCACTTCCTTGCCTGCTGCAGATTTCTTCTTTGTCTTTGCTTGGTCACTAAAGGTCTTCAGTTTTTGTGTTTTGATGGGAGCAAATATGTCAACTGATGGTGATAACAGTCTTTGGTCCATAAACTCTTTGACAGCATTTTCCCCCTTTTTCCGGAGCTGCGAGCAAATCCCACATGATTTCTTCAGCTGCTACTGTCCCAGAGCTAAGACACACAATGCCATCTTGGTGTGTGTCAAAAGGATTCAGCATGGAATCTAGGGTGGAAATTATTCTGGTCACAGACCTTTCATCAGCATTAATTCGTGTGCTGTCAAGGTCTTTTCGTTTCCTTATATCGGGAGATTTACCTGCCATTGCCTCACATTGTCTTGCTATGGCAGCCCTTTCATGTTGCGACAATATCCAGCGATATACTGCAGCCCGATTATTGTGTTAACCTTGTCCAACCACCCTTTGTCTTAGAATCTCTGTTGCATGTTTGCTCAATGGCCTGGTCGCAAGCAATCGAGGCAAATCCATGGACACTTTGACGTTGGACAGTCCACTGGCCTTTAACACTGAGCTCACTGTGGCAAGAAGGATGTGTGAGGGGCAAATTGATCATTTCCAGCCAGTAAGAAGATACATACCTAGCATAATTTACTCGATCGTACGCAAAAAACCATGCCATCAAGCGCACTGTTGACAGGTGAAGCTGCCAATCCGATTCTCGTGTTGCTCTCACAAATAGAAGGAGTATCTGTACCATGTCGATGTATGAACTCCAGACGGCAAACGTTGGCTTTTCTGCATGTCTTCTTTTAACAAAGTCTTCATATTTCGGACATATTTTGTCAAATATCTCATTTGCACACAAAACAACCATTGTTCTGTCTGGGAATGCACATTTGATCTCATTGATGACATCCAGACACTCATATCTCTCCTCTTGTGGCAGAGAATCTAAGAAGGTGAGAAGTCTCATGTGTTGCAGACTCTCCTACAGAAGTTTGTGTGCCCTCATGCTGCGGTTGTAATGATGACCACTGATCACTCCATTGATGGATCCTGGGGCAACAACTTTGGACTAAATGACTATGTCTTGCAGTCCTGCATCTCCAAACCTTTTTCCTAGAATGCTCAGGTAGGACATGCATGTGTGAAATTCACCTAGTCTAATCGCTTTACGCTGAGTAAAGTCATCATCTTTCCAGCGGATTTGCTGAGCTTTGGCATATATAGCTTTTTCAAAAACTAACACTATATGGTCCAGTTCTAGCTGATTATAAATTTGGACACTTCGCTTCAGAATTGTGTTTACTGTTGACATCTCTGTCGGTGAAGCCTCAATGACTGGAAGATAATACAGTGCTGACTTTTGCAGAGTGCCATCACCTTGAAGTAATGTATGTAAACCTGTCCAGCTTGGTATTGTGCATCTTTCAGCATCTATGGACTTTACAAAAACATATGCCAGTTCAGTTTGTACAGCAGACACCGTGTTCAATTTGTATGTGTCCGCCTGTAATGGAACACTTTCCTGATGAAACAAGTTATGTGGTCCTTGCCTATTAGACTGATGGTACTGTTCGACAGGGATGCTAGGGGGTACTTTCAATGAGGGTTTTCCCTTCTGTAGTGGTTGTCTGTTTGTTGTTGACACAGGTTCAACTACAGAACTTTGCAGCATAATCCCATTTGTGTGGTGGGTAGTTCTACGACCTGACAGTGTCTCCTCCGCAAAGTCAATATTGTCCCACACAAGTACTGTAGGAACCTTCTTTGAGAATCCCTTTGGTATTTTGTCTCTGCCTCTACTAGTTGAAGTTGGGCAAGGCTAGTGTCTAGACTGACAACTGTGTCCCATGCTGCACAATGTCCTAGTCTATTTACAAGTGACACAATTTGTGATGAACCTGTTAAATGGCGAACCGTTAGACCAAGACACAATGATTTAGGGGTCTGCCTCCGACCCTTAGATGCAAGATACACAATGTCTTGACAGATACATATCACTTTTAGGTTCAAATCATCTGGAATATCAACATAATGGGCCAGTGTTGGTTCCTCAGTTGCACCAATAATCCAGGAAATCAGATTGTACAGTTCAATTGGAACGACAGATTTTGCCTCACTCACATTTAGGTCATCTGATGTGGGTAGCCACGGGCATTTCATACCGGGAGAGTCACACAGAAGCATCTTTAATATTAATGCCGCACTGTAAAGTGTCCTCGTGTCCTCTGCAGTATTGATGGAGGCCATTGAACTTGGTCTTTGTGGACCAGCTTTTGCACTAACCCTGTTTTCAGTCATTTCGCTAGTTACCTCAGTTGACTCTGTTGTTTCTGTACTTGATGGATGAGGTAGCCTGTCTATCAGCGTATCTGCAGACAATGTCTCAACGAAAACCATCTCACTTATGTTGCGCTTCTTGAGGGAGTGAAACACCAGCTGGGGGAAATCACGGGCCAACCTCCTACTTTTTTAATGTGAAAATGTGAGGGAATTATTCATTAATATTTATTAATATAAAATATTGCGAACTCACTGTTCTTCTGAGGTCACAGTAACTGATGCACTAGACTTTGTCAAGAACCTGGTGTACTGTCTATAACAGGACTTGTGGTATCGCACCTCCAGAGACACACAGTCTTTGTCTCGAATATGCACAAGAATGCTAGTGTCTTCCTTCATTTCAGCAGCTTTCAGCAAATTGCCTGTAAATAAATAAATAAAACTTATTCAACTAATAAAAAACTGTGTTAAGAGTTAAACAATATTGAGTGTTCTGGCTGTAGCTGTATGCAAAACAATGCAAATCTGTCTCTGACTGTAAAATAAACATTACATAAATTATGTAATTGTAATTGAAAGTTAGCCATGGTACCCAGCATAAGGGAATACAAGTTCAAATGTGTGTTTGTGTGTGTTTTGTTTTTACCTACGTGCTGACGTTTCTGCCTGTGAAAGATGGTCCTTCTGGCGTTTGCCTCCCACAGTAATGTACTTGTCCGTTTTCTTACAAATTATGCCCAAGGCAGAAAGCACAGGACCAGCACAAGCTACTGGCAGGCCGGTCCTGGACCTAAGTTTTTTTGCGGGACAATCAACTGCAGCGATACTAACGTTACTACCCGATGGCACAGACTGGCTTTGATCTTGAGCATCAGGACGCTGTGTGGCCCGTTTCTCGGCCGCATCCAAGCGCTTTTTGTCAATGAAACGCCTGTAGCAAGTGGAGTGAAACCCAGCGTCTTCGGGAACATTGTCAAACTCGATTTCTAGACAATGTTTGTATGTTTCTGCTATTCTCCGATTCTCACCTTGCAAAAAAAGCCACCGTTTGACGCAGTTTCTGAATGTATCCCACTGTGTCCGTGTAAAATCCTTTGTTTCTTCTTTCTTTATGGATGTGAGATGCATGTAGCATTGTTTAAAATACTTTTTACGGACTTTTGAAGGAGGTCTGGCCGTAATTTCCTCCTCTTCACTACTCGACATTGACCACAAAGGCGCAGACATCTTGGACTAATGTTTACCTCTCGTCCCAAAAAGCAGCCACCTTATTGGTCTAGCGGGAAGCACGTGACGCAAAGCCTAATCACTGATGATCAAAATATTATTACGCGAGGAAAGAAATATTGCCGACTTTAAACAATAATAAAAATAAACTGCAGGAATAGACATGGAGAACTTTTATTTTCACGGCCAACACCAATAGATCTTTTTATTAGAATGAAAAGAATTTAGTGCCCCATATATGGGAACGGGATTAAACGTAAAACGTCTTCACCTTACGGCCTATTTGGTGTTTTAACGTCTTAAACACACGAGGGTTTTATTGTGGCCAGAAAGGGGAAAACCCCTTCGATTATCAAAGCGGAAGTTTCCACGCGGTGGGGTTTCAATCCACCAATTAGAAGCGAGGGGGCTGCGTGGTGACGCGTCAGCGCCGGCAGCCAATCAGGGAGCGTCTCGCGCCTGCTGTGGGCGGGGCTTCAGCGCGTGAGGAGGTCGCCTTGGTGGGAAGAGGCGCTGGGACATCGCCCAGCAACAACAACAACAACTACCACAACAACAACAACCACAACAACAACTACAACAGCAACTACTACCACCACTACTACTACCTTGTATTACTAGCACTCTTATCACGACTACTACTACCACTCTTATTACCACCACAACTCTTTTTACTACCACAACTCTTATTACCACCACAACCACCCTGTGAGTATAACAACAACAACACTAGTTGTTGTAGTAAGATGTAGGCATTTCTCGCCGCTATGCAGCAACACCCCTCAACACCCCCACGTGTTGTGTTGCAGCAAACACGCCGCGTGGACAATGGCGGACGTGGGTGGGTGTGTAGGCCGTAAGGTGAAGACGTTTTACGTTTAATCCCGTTCCCATATATGGGGCACTAAATTCTTTTCATTCTAATAAAAAGATCTATTGGTGTTGGCCGTGAAAATAAAAGTTCTCCATGTCTATTCCTGCAGTTTATTTTTTATTATTGTTTAAAGTCGGCAATATTTCTTTCCTCGCGTAATAATATTTTGATCATCAGTGATTAGGCTTTGCGTCACGTGCTTCCCGCTAGACCAATAAGGTGGCTGCTTTTTGGGACGAGAGGTAAACATTAGTCCAAGATGTCTGCGCCCTTGTGGTCAATGTCGAGTAGTGAAGAGGAGGAAATTACGGCCAGACCTCCTTCAAAAGTCCGTAAAAAGTATTTTAAACAATGCTACATGCATCTCACATCCATAAAGAAAGAAACAAAGGATTTTACACGGACACAGTGGGATACATTCAGAAACTGCGTCAAACGGTGGCTTTTTTTGCAAGGTGAGAATCGGAGAATAGCAGAAACATACAAACATTGTCTAGAAATCGAGTTTGACAATGTTCCCGAAGACGCTGGGTTTCACTCCACTTGCTACAGGCGTTTCATTGACAAAAAGCGCTTGGATGCGGCCGAGAAACGGGCCACACAGCGTCCTGATGCTCAAGATCAAAGCCAGTCTGTGCCATCGGGTAGTAACGTTAGTATCGCTGCAGTTGATTGTCCCGCAAAAAAACTTAGGTCCAGGACCGGCCTGCCAGTAGCTTGTGCTGGTCCTGTGCTTTCTGCCTTGGGCATAATTTGTAAGAAAACGGACAAGTACATTACTGTGGGAGGCAAACGCCAGAAGGACCATCTTTCACAGGCAGAAACGTCAGCACGTAGGTAAAAACAAAACACACACAAACACACATTTGAACTTGTATTCCCTTATGCTGGGTACCATGGCTAACTTTCAATTACAATTACATAATTTATGTAATGTTTATTTTACAGTCAGAGACAGATTTGCATTGTTTTGCATACAGCTACAGCCAGAACACTCAATATTGTTTAACTCTTAACACAGTTTTTTATTAGTTGAATAAGTTTTATTTATTTATTTACAGGCAATTTGCTGAAAGCTGCTGAAATGAAGGAAGACACTAGCATTCTTGTGCATATTCGAGACAAAGACTGTGTGTCTCTGGAGGTGCGATACCACAAGTCCTGTTATAGACAGTACACCAGGTTCTTGACAAAGTCTAGTGCATCAGTTACTGTGACCTCAGAAGAACAGTGAGTTCGCAATATTTTATATTAATAAATATTAATGAATAATTCCCTCACATTTTCACATTAAAAAAGTAGGAGGTTGGCCCGTGATTTCCCCCAGCTGGTGTTTCACTCCCTCAAGAAGCGCAACATAAGTGAGATGGTTTTCGTTGAGACATTGTCTGCAGATAAGCTGATAGACAGGCTACCTCATCCATCAAGTACAGAAACAACAGAGTCAACTGAGGTAACTAGCGAAATGACTGAAAACAGGGTTAGTGCAAAAGCTGGTCCACAAAGACCAAGTTCAATGGCCTCCATCAATACTGCAGAGGACACGAGGACACTTTACAGTGCGGCATTAATATTAAAGATGCTTCTGTGTGACTCTCCCGGTATGAAATGCCCGTGGCTACCCACATCAGATGACCTAAATGTGAGTGAGGCAAAATCTGTCGTTCCAATTGAACTGTACAATCTGATTTCCTGGATTATTGGTGCAACTGAGGAACCAACACTGGCCCATTATGTTGATATTCCAGATGATTTGAACCTAAAAGTGATATGTATCTGTCAAGACATTGTGTATCTTGCATCTAAGGGTCGGAGGCAGACCCCTAAATCATTGTGTCTTGGTCTAACGGTTCGCCATTTAACAGGTTCATCACAAATTGTGTCACTTGTAAATAGACTAGGACATTGTGCAGCATGGGACACAGTTGTCAGTCTAGACACTAGCCTTGCCCAACTTCAACTAGTAGAGGCAGAGACAAAATACCAAAGGGATTCTCAAAGAAGGTTCCTACAGTACTTGTGTGGGACAATATTGACTTTGCGGAGGAGACACTGTCAGGTCGTAGAACTACCCACCACACAAATGGGATTATGCTGCAAAGTTCTGTAGTTGAACCTGTGTCAACAACAGACAACCACTACAGAAGGGAAAACCCTCATTGAAAGTACCCCCTAGCATCCCTGTCGAACAGTACCATCAGTCTAATAGGCAAGGACCACATAACTTGTTTCATCAGGAAAGTGTTCCATTACAGGCGGACACATACAAATTGAACACGGTGTCTGCTGTACAAACTGAACTGGCATATGTTTTTGTAAAGTCCATAGATGCTGAAAGATGCACAATACCAAGCTGGACAGGTTTACATACATTACTTCAAGGTGATGGCACTCTGCAAAAGTCAGCACTGTATTATCTTCCAGTCATTGAGGCTTCACCAACAGAGATGTCAACAGTAAACACAATTCTGAAGCGAAGTGTCCAAATTCATAATCAGCTAGAACTGGACCATATAGTGTTAGTTTTTGACAAAGCTATATATGCCAAAGCTCAGCAAATCTGCTGGAAAGATGATGACTTTACTCAGCGTAAAGTGATTAGACTAGGTGAATTTCACACATGCATGTCCTACCTGAGCATTCTAGGAAAAAGGTTTGGAGATGCAGGACTGCAAGACATACTCATTGAGTCCAAAGTTGTTGCCCCAGGATTCATCAATGGAGTGATCAGTGGAGCTATTTTCTTTGATGGCATGGCAGTCATTCAAGCCATTCGGTCAATACCAAGTACCTTTGGAGAGCTTGCAGAGACCATACTGCAGTACATAGTCAAACTTTCTCTGAAACAAACTGTACACGGATAAACTTTGTGATTGACCAGTATCCAAAAATGAGTATTAAAAACCTAGAACGGTCACGTAGAGCTGGTGGTGGTACACAACTGGTGAAAATTTATGGACGGGATCATAAGACATCAACACAATGGAAAAAGTTTATATCAGATGGAACAAACAAAGAAGCACTGGCAGATTCCCTCTATGTTGTGTGGCGAGAGGCTGATCTTACCACTGTGGGAAAGGACTTAAGCTTGTACATAGCACATGGAGACCTGTGTCACTGCGTGACTGTAATGGAGGATTTACATACTCTCAGTGCTGTTGAAGATCTGACATGTGATCATGAGGAATGTGACACCAGGGTGTTTTTACATGCACAACATGCTGCACAGGAACATCAAACTGTAGTCATCAAGAGCCCTGATGCTGATGTGGCAGTGATTGCTTTAAGTCTGCAGCCAGATTTACCATGTAGGTTGTATTTTTTCACGGGGGTTGGCAACAAAACAAGGCTCATTGACTTAGCTAAGGTGTCGTCAGCTCTTGGCACAAGTGTCTGTTTGGCACTTATTGGGATCCATACCTTCTCAGGTTGTGACTCTACAAGTGCCTTTTATGGCAAAGGCAAAAGAAAGGCATTTTCTGTTGCTTGTGAGAAAGAGGAATATCTGACTGCTTTTACAAATCTGGGTAGCAGTTTTAACCTAGACCAGTCTACCCTTGAGCTACTTTGCACATGTGTGCCACCTGTATGGGCAGTCATCTGCCGAAAATGTGAACGATGCAAGATACAAAGCATTCTGTATGGCATCGTCAGCTTTTCTAGAACTATCCGTGCCCCCGACAAGTGACGCCCTGTACCAACACTGCAAAAGGGCAAACTACCAAGCAGCCATAATGAGACATTCTCTGAAAGGTACAATGTGTGCCCCTTCACCCGTCGGCAATGGATGGCACCCCGAGGATGGTGAGTGAATAGTGACCTGGATGACTAGAAACCCTGCCCCTGAAAGTGTGTTGCAGGCAGTCCACTGCAGTTGCAAGCAGAGCAAATGTGAGACTGGAAGATGTTCCTGTATATCTGCAAGACTGTCTTGTACTGATTTATGTCGGTGCCAAAATTGTGCAAATGTTTCACAGGAAACAGAAGACCTACATGGGATGATGGCTCTGATAGTGATAGGGATGATACCGATGAGTAAATATGCGCTGTCTTATAATTTAAGGTGATTTTGAGCTGTAAAGAATCTGTGGTAGAATTGTAATTTTTTTGGCAGCATTCCAAAACAAGGGAACAGTGTAGCATTTCGAGTCATTTCAGCCAACTTGGGCCAAAGTGTGCTTATATTTGTATCTTTCTGTGATTACACAGTACCTACTGAAAATTTTGATGTACAAAACATCACAGTTTTGCTAAATTTAAAATGTTTATGTTTAATTTTGCTTAGTGCCAATCCGTGAAGTTGAAGCATATTTTCTACAAATTTGCCATATTTCATGGTCTACATTCACACTTGAGTATATAATGCACCAAAACCTGTCTCAAGTGTTTAGGTACATATATAAGTGTCAGTTTGAGAGATATTTGGTGTTGCTAAAATGTATATAAATAAAGTTACAAACAAAACCAGCAGCATAAGATTTTCGTTTTTTCCAATTCACAATTATATACATTTATAAATTTTGAAAAAAAAACTGCAGGGTATTTTGCGGATAACTTTTAACATAAAGTCGATAATGGTTTTGTCAATAAAAAAATTCATTTAAAAAGTAGTTCCCAGATGTGGGAAACGAAAATCATTTTCTAGCCACTTTTTCCTTGTTCACCTTACGGCCTAAAAGTTTAAAGTCAAAATTCACCCTCCACTCACCCACCCAATCACGAAAGCCGGAGGGGGGGGGGGGGGTGACACCACGTGACCCACAACCCCCCGTGGAAAAGACGCTGCCAACCGATCATTCGCCTACCGCATTCGTTAACACATTCACCCATCTTCTCTGCCTTGACGCAATCCACAACATTTATATCTTAAAACACCCCTCCCTCCCTCCCGTAATAAATACATGATTTAATTGTACACATTTTAAACGAGATTAAACCCATACTCACAATATTGTAAACGTAAGTTTTTTATTATTGTATCGTGACCACCACAATCGGCGTCGTGACGAAACTGGCTGCGAGGAATCAGCGGCTTTGTCCCCCTCGTGCGCTTTGCAAATCTGGCTTCGCGCCAAACTCGCTAATTCGCGTTAATCGACAAAAGTTTAACTTGATACAACTTCACAGTTATACAAAGTTGGCGTTCACTTCCCTCACGTTTGAGGGAAATCCCTCATCGTTGTTGTTATCGTCGTCATCGCGGCTCTTTTCCGCGTGTTTTTTTAGTTTTATTGCTCGGTGGTGGCTTGTGGTTGTTGTATTGGGGTGGGGGGGTGAGAGACTTCAATTGACATGCCGAGGCTACTCAGGTGCGTGAGTGGCTCTGTGGCTGATTCATAACAGAGAGGGAGTTTGTTGTTGTTGGTTGGGGCAGATCGCGTCAATGTGTAAATGTTGTGTCGTTAAACTCGCCACCACCCGACACAGCAACTGGTGAGGGGGTTGATAATTGGTTGTTTACCCTTCTATCTGGCAACAAAAGGTGTCAGTTTTGTTGCCAGATAGAAGGGTAAACAACCAATTGTGTATAGTCGTGTACAGTGTATAGTGTAGAGTAGTGTATAGCAGTGTACAGTGTAGTGTAGAGTAGTGTAGTTCATAGTATAGTAGTGTAGAGTAGTTTATAGTGTAGATTAGTGTAGTGTGTAGTGTAGAGTAGTTTATAGTAGTGTATAGTGTAGTGTATAGTAGTGTAGTGTCTAGTAGTATATAGTGTAGTGTATAGTAGTATAGTGTTTAGTAGTGTAGTGCATATTAGTGTAGTGTATATTAGTGTTGAATAGTGTAGTGTAGAGTAGTTTATAGTGTATAGTAGTGTGGTGTCTAGTAGTGTATAGTGTAGTGTATAGTAGTGTAGTGTATAGTGTAGTGTATAGTAGTGTAGTGTCTAGTAGTATATAGTGTAGTGTATAGTAGTGTAGTATACAGTGTAGTGTACAGTGTAGTGTATAGTGTAATTGATGACATTGGTACATCGGATCAGTTGGGACAGTGTTGGCGGGCTACATGTCATGGCCGTTAGTTGGTGTCACTTTATGTTCGTTGATTGGCCCGGAGTCATGTTCATCGATGACGACGAGTTTCAATGCAGCGTCAATGTCATTGATTGACAACCGCCTTTGCAGATCGATAGGCACTGCCATGGCACTTGCTTTGCATTGTGTCATTGTAATTCAGTGGCACTGGTGTCCTGGCAGTACAGCAAGTGGGCCCGTGAATCCATGTACGTAATGTGATTTATTCCTGAATTGATCTTTCGTTGTTTTTCTTTTATCCAAATGATTGGTGTTGCAGATTCAAGAAATTTGATTATACTCAGCCTGAGGACTTTGAAGACGACGGTGAGTAGAATGTGAGGTATCTATACATATGATGGTTATGGGCAGACGACGTGGTGGACAGTAGTGATGGTTACGATTGTAATTATGGTCATTGACTCGTTGGCTTATTTAAATGATTACAAGCCATATTTCATTACCAAAGTAAAATCGCATTAGATCCATCCGCAATGGAGCTGCCGTGGTTAGCGCGGTGGGCTTGCAATCCAGAAGCCGCTGGTTCAACTCCATATCCCGACGTGGAAAGTCTCTTAAATCCCCTCCCCACCTCTCTTCCACCCAGCGGTGTCAATGAGTTCACCGCGCTTGGTCGTGTGTGGTCGAGGAGGCGCTTTGCCGCCTCTACCAATGTGTCTGCGCAGCGTGGGAGAGTAGGCAATTTCCTCTTTTCAGCTCCCTCTTGTGGAGGCCCTCTGCACCGGTAGTAAAATCTCACCGTAAACTATTGCCAATTTCCGACTTTCATAACCGCCATTTGATTCCGAAAATGGTTATCGGTTTAACAAACCCAGCGATGTACGCGCGTCAATGTGTGTGCGTGTTGCATCGCCACAGACGGTGACTTCTCATCGGCCTCTCTTCCGCCAAGCAAAATGTCTCAAGCGGTGACCAATTCTGACGATGAAAATGGCGACAAGGCAAAGCCTGCAAAGAAGGCCTTGAGCGGAACCAAGAAGTCCCGTCAAGTCACGGCCTTGAACACAGCAGCAGGAACAGCAAGAGACGGAAGGTAATACTATACACTACACTGTACACTACTATACACTACACTAATATACACTACACTATACACTACTCTACTATACACTACACTACTATACACTACACTATACACTACACTGTACACTACTAGACACTACACTACTATACACTACACTATACACTACACTACTATACACTACACTATACGCTACACTATACACTACACTACTATACACTACACTATACACTACTAGACACTACACTATACACTACTCTACACTATACTACACACTACACTATACTACACACTACTCTACACTATACAATACACTGTACACTACTATACACTACACTATACACTACTCTACACTATACACTACTATACACTACACTGAATAATACTCTACACGACACTATACTACTATGCACCACTACTGTACACTACACACTACTCTACATTATACTATAACCTACTCTACACTACACACTACTGTACACTACACTATTATACACTACACTACTGTACACTACACTATACTGCTGTACACTACACTACTGTACACTACACTATACTGCTATACACTACACACTACTACATTACTATTATTGTGCCGTTACATCATGACAAGATGTAAATGCGTGTCCCTTAGAGACGCTCACCAGATGGAGTGCATCACCTCGTCATTGTTTTACAAGTCAGCGTTGTTTGTATTGTTTCTGTTGCATCTCATGGATTCGCAGTTGCTTCCGACAGCCACTGCAATGGTAACGAAAGAACAGATTCTTGAGCCGAATTGCAATCCAAATCATGGCAATTCATGAAACCATCAGGAGGGAAATTCCTTCCATGCCTAGTTTGGATTCACTCCTTCCAGCTGCTCCATCATGTTATGTAGCAACCTCTTATTTATAACATTACTAGCGGTAAGTACCCGGCGTTGCCCGGGCGTAAAAGGCAGACACACATGTAGACTTACACACAGACATCGACCTACACACATAGAAACACATCGACTTAGATGCACACACACATATGGTTAAGTGCAGGATGTATCGTTAGCAGGCCAGCCTAAATGTTTGTAACCAGCGAAGATGTTCCATTAGGGGGGTGCATGTTTTGCAAGCGTAGAGAAGGGAGGGAATTACCGTGGCTGAGAAGACCTGGTGCTTCATGCGGAGCGAGAGACCAGGTAGCTTCCACACAGCGTAACGCAGCCGATGAAAAGATAATGGCGCCCGACTAATTTGGAGTGAGACCTCTGCTGTCAAACTGGAGCCGGTCATGAGCACACTGGCCAGGTATGGGAATCTCTCCAACTCTCCACAACTGCCGCATCACCAATTGTAAGTTGTGGGGCTGGATTGTTCGATGGTATAAAATACCCAGGCAGATGGTTAGTTTTGGTGGGGCTGATGGTGAGGCCCCACCTCTTAGTGACAAGCTCCAGGTTCAGCAGCAGTGAGCAGCAATCACCAGAGCATCGGCATACATAACATGGTTGAGCAATAGGGAGGCATCCCTTGACCGCACCCGGGCGTCGATCAGCCTCTTATTGTATCTGTACCATATGGTAATTCCACCGGTATAGGTCACTGAAGGCTTCACGAACTACGTGGTCAAAAGATATGTAAAATAATGTGGGAGCCAGAGGACATCCCTGTCACACCCCAAGGTGTAGAGGGAATGGCTCTGACTGACGGCCACGTAGTTTGACGTGGGGCCGCTCACCATCATGAAGGTCCTAAGGATCGTGAGCAAAGGGTGAGGGACTCCGAAAGCACGAAGAACAACCCAGAGGCCAGGCCTACTGATGGTATCATAGGCCTTGAGCAGGTCAATAAAGCACATACATTCACTCGCACGCACACATGGACCTACAGACACGCAAAGAAATGGACTTACACTTACTCACAAGGAGCAACGCACACAAAGCGACTAACACACACGCACATGGGCTGAGACGCACACATATATCGACTCACACAAACACATCGACTTACACACACATATATGGACTCACACACACTTGACATACACACGTGGAGTTACACAGACATATCGACGTACACACATACAGGGACTCACACACACACATACACACCGACTCACACACAGACATACGTGGACTGACACACACACATTGACGTAAACACACATTTAAAGTTCAAGTTCATTTATTAGGTATAGCCCTGTGAGCCATTCGGCTCTTGAATTGGGTGTACTTACACACACACACACATATGGACTAAGACACACACACATGGACTGACGCACACATACATATGGACTCACACACGCATAGACATCCACTTTAGATACACCCACATGGAGTTACACACACATATATGGACGTACACACATACAGCGACTCAGACACACACACATGGAATCACACACAGACATACGTGCACTAACACACACATTGACATAAACAAAGATCCCCCGTATAGCCTTAACAGACTGTAGGGGCAAGTGCTGTTAACGAGCACCTATGAAGGCCGGAACGGTACATGAGGGGGTAGGTGGCCAGCACCACGCCCGACCGCCTTTGTCTCCCCAGTGGCGATGTTTACACACCGCACCAGGTACTCATTTAAGGCTGAGTCGACCTAGGGGAGGCCCAGGACCGGTTCAGATAATCGTCACTGGTGTTAGCCGTGAGCGGGAATCGAACCCGGGTCGCCAGGTTCATAGCGCAGCGCGCTAACCGCTACACTACCGCTCCCCACACACATGTACTTACACACACATGTACTTACACACACATGTACTTACACACACATGTACTTACACACACATGTACTTACACACATACATAGACTGACACACACATGGATTAACACACACATGTCGACTCACACACGCGCACTGACTTACACACACACATCGAGTGAGACACACACACATGTATGGACTTACACACACATGTGGACTTACACACACACACATATGGACTAACACACACATACACATCGACTGACACACATAGACACACGAATACACATACACACTCAGATGGAGCCATGCACACACATCGACTAACACACACACACATGGACTAACACACACACACATGGACTAACACACACACAGCTACTGATACGCACACAAATGGACTTACACGCACACTTGGACTGACACACACACACAAACACTTTGACGTACACACACACATCGGGCGTTGTCCGTTCGAAAAAGACAGACATGGAGTTAAAGACACGCATGGCTCTACACGCACAAACATATGGACTCAAAGACACACACGTGGACTCATACACACACATCGATGGGCACAACAATCCCCGATGATGGCACAGCTATCAGTATCGCAGTACTACGTATGAGTAAATAGCGTGACGTGAGCGATGGAAACAATAGAGATGCATTTAAGAAATAAGCAGAGATAAGTGTAAATGAAAGATAAACAATGAACCAGAGTTGGTATGTGCACACAAAGATATATATATATAGTAATATCTGGCAACGTATTTGTTTCATAATATTAAGCAATGAAGCATATTTTTTATCAGCACACAAACATTATTATTGTAATGTTTGTAAACTAATGTGTTTAACAATAGTAAACAATGGACTTGAGTTGTTAGCGTAAGAAGCAAGGAACTCTGTACTTAGCATAGGCGTGTTGAGGCCTTGTGCCATGCTTAGCCCCCGTCCTGGCCTACATTGGCGAGGCGGCGGAGTTGGCACGTTGCCAGGCTAGGGGCTGGGCCGCTACCCCCCCCCCCCCCAGCATCCCCCGCCCGTGCAAGAATAATGGTATGTAAGCAGTAAAATATTATTATCTACGGAGTCTGTAGTATAAAGTGGACGCATCGTGTTGGGGGGGGGGCGAAGAGGACATGACACTGTGAAGAAATGTCCGCAGAGTTACGTATGTACGTCTTGCCTGCTGTAAAACGCGTAAAAGGAAATGAGCTCGTGCGAACGCGCATCACTTGGCAGTGTCTACCCCCCCCCCCCCCACGCAATTGGCGTCAGTTGGTACGGTCGATGTCGAGCAATAAGTAAGTCATTAATAATAGAAACCGCACAAATGTGTTAATTAAACAACTTTAAACTTTACGGATGGGGAAACGGAATAGCCTATTCCCACCGCGGGGCTTAGGGCGTGCCGCCTGCCAATTTTATTTCTACTGTGAAGCCCACCGTCCAAGAGCCAAATCCCCCGCAAGCGCGCGGAGACTCTTATATATAAGAAGAAAAGAAGATTGCACTGCCCACACCAACCTCTGTGCATTGTCGTCGTTTGCAATCGCACTTTGCGCCACTCTGCGCAGACCGTCCCTGGACGACGAGCGTCTCTTTGAGAGGGAGCTCAAGGAGGTCCTTGCCCTCGCTGGTGATCAGACGGAAGTGGCGGCGTCTTCGCGGGAGAGTTCACAGGAAGCCGTGGGCAGTGCCACCGTCAACACGGACGACCCACCCGGTATGAGACTCTACAGATTTGTGGCTTTCTGTATGTTTGCACGCTGTGTGGACATGTATGGTGCTCACTGCCAACACCAGTAACGATTATATGAACCAGTCCTGGGCCTCTCCGAGGTCGACTCAGCCTCAAATGAGTACCTGGTGCAATTCCAGGCGTGGTGCTGGCCATCCACCCCCATGTATGCCGTGCCGACCTTCATACGTGCTCGCTCACGGCAGCTGCCACAACAGCCTCTGAATGGCTGCACGGGGAATCTATGTGTTTGTACGGTGGCTAGGAGATGTTTCACTTCCTCGTCTGGTGTACAGAAGGTCGTGCGTTCGATCCCGACCCTGACGCCTGCTGCTGTATATTTGGAGTTTGCGTCTCTCTCTCATCATCATCACGGTGGCGAGGAGATGTTTAACTTCCTCGTCTGGTGTACAGGAGGTCGTGCGTTCGATCCCGACCCTGACGCCTGCTGCTGTATATTTGGAGTTTGCGTGTCTCTCCCCGTGGTCACGTGGATTTTTCTCCGGGTCCTCCAGTTTTCCCTCCACATTTAGAATATTTCGCCGCGATACATCTCCACGTGATAATTGGCCACTTTCTTGAGCTACCATTTGTGATAGCCAAGTCGCTTCTGAAGAAGAGACGTATGGCTCAGTGGGCCTTACCTGATGACACAAAGTTGTTTAGTTTTGCATGGCAGTGCCAGGCCACTGAGGATGCTGATGTGTTGCCCTCTGTTCAAACCACATAAGTCTGCATCTTCTGCACCAAAGTCTCCTGCTGGCTTTTTCCTAAATCGTATCGTATTCTTTATTGATTTTTCAAAGTCGAGATAAAATCTTGATTTGAAGCTTCAGTTGAGTCTGTAGCACTATTACTACGACTGTATTGTTCCCAAAAAAAATTTTCAATAGTAATATTTGGCAAACATTCAATATGTGCCATGACCACATTGGAATACTTGCTTTTATTTGGTAAAGTAATTCTGACCGATCAGAAATATGAAACAACAGTGTCCACAATGCAGCGACCGACGACGGCGGGTAATCACATGTTGTCTAAAACACGACAGACAACGAGACGGGCGAGTCCTCGGAGTCCGCTGGGAAGTCCGACAGCGATGACAGCGACCACAAGAAACCCTCCTGGAAGTTTAAGGTGCCCAGGGTCACCGCCGCCCGCCGACAGGAGAGGGAGCAAAGCCACCGTGGCCAGGGGCAGCAGAACAACAGGCGCGGCGCGTGGAGCCGGGGCGGATGTCGGGCCAGATCCTGCCCCTCGGCAATCAGCGAAGCGCCTCCCCCCGCCCGCGTTCAACGAAGCCGGCGTCGCGGATCGTGCCACCGCATCGCCTCTACCCAAGTGGGTTCCTCCAGGTAAGGACAAAGCATCGAAACCACGGCCGGCACAAGCGCACGTGTTTCTAACTCGCACGCCTTTCACGTTTTCCCACGATGAAACCATCCATGGATGTGCCTCACCTCCACTGGGTCTGTCTAGGAAGCTAAGCAGGGATTTGAGCCTGCTAAGTACAATCTTAATTTGGAGCTTTCGTGACTGCAGGAATGACTCTTTGGTTCTTTCGGTAAAGTCACGTATAAAGAGAAAGTAATAAATTAAATACTAGCATACGACGTTTCGATTGCAACACAAGCAATCATCATCAGGAATAAATGAAATAGAAACACAAATCTAGTATACTTAGAAATGGAATGTAATACAACAGAGAGTCGGATAACATAACAGTCTACACCCTACCTGGTTGATTATGTTCTTCCTGAGAATACTACATTTGAGAGAGAGAGATAAAAACACAGAACCAGAAACATATAGACAGACATATAAGCAGACAGATATCACAGAGATACATAGAGAGAGGGAACAAACATAGGCACACAGAGAAAGCAACGTCTCTGTATCGAGGCCTTGATGAGTGATGACCACCGTAGCTCTCCGGGTGATGTAGGTGTGAGAGCGCGAGATGGTCTGCACCTGGCAGTGCCGAGTGTTGCTACCTCGCCGTGAGCGACACTCACGGCGGAGTGGGAACACGTCCACTTGCGGGGTCGACGGAGCGAGGATATCCGAGTGTGTGTGCTAGATTCATTGTTGTGCGAGCGTGAGGGATGGCGGCAGCTTCGGAGAGGCCTTCATCTCGCAGTGGATAGAGCATGTCTGAGTGTGTGTATGCGGAATGCTAATGGAGCAGACAAAACTCTTCAAAGGAAGCAGAAAAAACTAAAAAAGTTTCAAAAAGAGAATGTTTTTTTCATCGAATTGTGACTCCAAATGACGACGTTCTTCTACTTACTTTGGAGGAGTCAATGGTCACGTGGCAACTAAGTGTGTGTAATCCTCAGAGTAACTTTACAATAATGATGAAAAATCCCACGATGGTTTGCAGTCCTTTGTTTATCCACCTATGAACGAAGGCCCCTCCATGTCACCAGAAATAATGACGACTTAGAAAATCGTTGAGAATGTGAGTTAACGTGTGTTACTGTCGTAGCCTAACCCCCCCCCCCCTTTAACCACATCAGTTCCGGCCTTGCATCTTGGCCTCTCGAAACGAGCCAAGCTGACGCCTCTCCACCCTGACTCAACATGAAATCACCACGGATCACCACAGATCACCACGGACCACCACAGCCCGCCACAGATCACCACAGATCACCATGGACCACCACAGCCCGCCACAGCCACCAGCCACTGACTCTTTCAACATGCCATGACATGTCCCAGTCAGCCACTAAGCCATTCCACTTGCCACGGTCTGCGAGTGATACATTCCAAACTCTGAGCACTACCACGGTTTGCCACTGAACCATGGCCTTGTCTGGGACAAGCACTTACCCATTCAACCGCCAAGGGCTACTACCACTGACAGCCCAAGTGCAACTCAACTTGCCATTACTCAACGTATACAAGACCCGCCATGCCTCAATAGGTGCGGTCTGCTGTAAGCCGACCTGACTTGCCACCGTAGAGATTGCCGCAGCCCGCTGTGAGGTGACTGCTCGCTGCCTGCAGCCACGGCCTAAAGCATGGCTGCTAGACTGACTTGAACCACCGCCGAAGACAACCTCAGCTGCCGTGGCTGAAATCTGAGGCACAGTTTAACAGTGAAAGCCCTTTATTCCAATTCAATAGCACGTTTTTTGTTAGCACATGGATGAAAATCATCTGAATAACTTAGTTTTAATGCTTTTCGTTAGAGTCTGTAGAGCAGTTTCGTTCTGCATTTAGTTTATTGTTATATAGCACGAGTGTTTGGTGTAAACTTTAACGCAAGACTGGTTATAATTCTGTATGACTTCACGAGATATTGGCCGGACTAGAAATGTTTTCATCCTGGCCTCACTGCACAACTCTCAACCCATTGTCCTGAAATTTAAATACGTGGCCCAAAATTCAAACGGCTGTTATCTTTCGATTAAAAGCTTTCGTGACTGCAGGGATTCATCTTCTTGGTTCTTTCGGTAAAGTCACGTAGAATGGAAATAATAAAATAATAAAAATTTAACAATACAATTCTCACGACGTTTTGGCCACAACGCAAGCAGAAGAACAGGTGAAGAACAGGTCTGTCGGAAAGACAGACGCTGTCTTTCCGACAGACCTGTTCTTCTGCTTGCGTTGTGGCCGAAACGTCGTGAGAATTGTATTTTATTATGTTTTATTTTTATTATTTTATGATTTCCCTTCTACGTGACTTTACCGAAAGAACCAAGAAGCTATTAACTTGCGGCTACACACCGATATTGTGTTCCCAGGACGCGCAGCCCAAGTTTGCGTCTGCGAGAGAAGAGCTACAGATTCTCCTCGCATTATACGGCTTCCTGTTTGTGCGATTTTGCGCTGTTTATGGGGCAAGCCGGTTCATACCCAAAATTCGCGAGATGCGGTTTCACTTAAGTCACGTGCGGCTACGCGCTCGGATGTAGGACAAGATTGTGTGTGTGTACTGTCCACGCTACTCGGCAGGCAGCTGTATCCTTGTGCGGTGTCGCTTTGTGTGCCCTTTTTGAAACGCATCTTCTACTAGCGCAGACAGCGAGGGAAACCTGTACATTGCACTTGTTAATTTTGACTTGCATCTAGAAGGGTTTAGGGGGGTCTGGATGCAATGTGACTTCGTGCTCCTTTACCAAAAGACATTCCAAACTCTTGCCCTCAGAAATACAATCCAGGTTTTAATGCACACACACACACAAGTAAGATGAGTGCAGTCACAGGTAACGGCAGTGTTTGTTTTAAAGCTTTCGTGACTGCAAGGATTCATATTTTTGGTTCTTTCGGGTAAAGTCACGTAGAAGGGAAATAATAAAGTAATAAAATATAAACCAATTAAATTCTCACGACCTTTCGACTGCAACACAAGCAATCATCGTCAGGTGTGAAAACCACAGCAAGTAAATTTTAAAAAAATTGTATAATTTTATTTCGATTTAAAGCTTTCGTGACTGCAGGGATTCATCTTCTTGGTTCTTTCGGTAAAGTCACGTAGAAGGAAAATAATAAAATAATAAAAATAAAACAAAATTATTCTCACGACGTTTCGGCCACAACGCAAGCAGCCATCTTCAGGTGGAGAATTATTTTATGTTTTATTTGTATTATTTTCTTTCTACGTGACTTTACCGAAAGAACCAAGAAGATGAATCCCTGCAGTCACGAAAGCTTTAAATCGAAATTTGTCATTGTTGTTGTTTGGAGTGGAATCCATGGAGCTGCACAAGTCTACGTCATCACCTTCGGCATCGTCTGCATCGTTGTTGGCCAAGCAGCCTGTTGCTGTCCTGACCCTGGCATCGTTGCCTGTGACGGCGACAATAAAACAGAGTGCCTCCTCAATACGACTCGTGTCTCTCTAAAGTTTCTTGTCTCTCTAAACTAATTCAGCATCAAATGGAGGGGATAGGGGTAGCATTAATAAAGGGAAGGAGTGTTAATAGTATGTAGCTGCTGATGCTGAATTAGTACTATTCACATACCTGCATTTCCCATATCCTCTATGCTTAATACAATGAACAAAGTAATATATAGTATCGTAATTGTATAGTAAATAAATAGCAGTGTGATACACATTAGGGTGGGTAGAATAATACATAGTGTTATATTAAAATGTATAAGGTATAGGGTGGTTTATAGCAATACAGTATATAATTTAATGTTGGGTTTGTCTATGGCAGTATATAGTACGGTGTAGACTCGTGTGATGTAAGAGAAAGTTTAGATGGAAGCATATTCTATAATTTTTACGACGTAGAATTGTAATGTATTACTTACTGTTAGTAACTCAGCTTATTGTAGAGTATAGTAAGTATACTGATGATGCTATGTAGTTTATACTTTAGTTGTTTATGTAGTTTATACTTTAGTTTTTTACGTGGTTGTTTAGTAATTGCAGCTACATACTATGAACATTCCTTTGTTAATGCTACCCCCCTTCCCCCTCCCTTTGATGCTGCTAATCCTGCATAATGCACGGGCACAATATTCATTTGAAACCCCCCCGTCCACCTCCTACGCATTTTCCATATGCTAAATTACTCTTGATATGCAAATTATTTTGTCAAGGCGCTCTTCTTCCCACCACCCCCCCTCCAAACCAGCTTAAATATACGCTCCAAGCTTGGTGGTGTTTCATTCTTCACTTGAGGATGGCTGCTTGCGTTGTGGCCGAAACGTCGTGAGAATTATTTTATTATGTTTTATTTTTATTATTGTATTACTTCCCTTCTACGTGACTTTACCGAAAGAACCAAGAAGTAGAAGATACGTGGGATCGATTCCCGCATTCTCCAAGCGCAATATTTTTTTAAATCAAATTTTAAATGTTACTTCCCAGCGTTAGTGTCTGTGACATCTTCACATTGGTGAACCAGCCTGGAAGTACCCTGACCTCTTGTCGCTCTCGATGTTGCTGTTTTGAAGCCCCTGCGAAGACGTTAGAGATGTGACGAGAAATAAAAAAATATAAAAAATATTATCGATCTTGGCAGGAGTCGAACAGTCAGCCGCGTGCCCCGTGACGTCACAGACCCCACCACGTGACTCGCACATCCCCCAGGGGACCTGCAACGTCGGCTGAGCCGCAGTGTTGAGTCTACGGCGCAGCGCGCAGTCTTATCAGTTCTACGGAATCCGAGTCGCACTCGCGTCACGTGGTCGCCTATCCGCACTACGTATTATAAACGCGCCCTGCCAATCTCACGAGATCGCAGCTGCCTGCAGCCTCCTGCCCGAGGTGTCGGCACGCGACGTCGGACCTCCTCCTCCTCCTGCTGCTGCTGCTGCACTCCACACGAGGACATTGTTGAGTGTGTGAGCTCACAACGACGGAGAACATCACTCAAGACCCCCTCCCAAGACGTCGACGCAGCGTTGCGCCGGTGAGCCCTGCGGTAAGGCCTAGTTCCGGGAGTGACACCGGTCTCGGCTAGATTGCTCAACCGGCCGAGGTCGCACCTTGGCCGGCTGGGGCTGGGCTGCTACCCGCCCCCCCCCCGTGACTGCGAGAGTGAGACTTTAGACAAAGGTGCCCCGTGTAGCCTCTAGCAGGCTGTAGGGGCAAGTGCTGTTAGTAGCACCTATACACAGACAAAGGTGTCCCTTGTAGCCTCTAGCAGGCTGTAGGGGCAAGTGCTGTTAGTAGCACCTATACACAGACAAAGCTGCCCCGTGTAGCCTCTAGCAGGATGTAGGGGCAAGTGCTGTTAGTAGCACCTATACACAGACAAAGGTGCCCCGTGTAGCCTCTAGCAGGATGTAGGGGCAAGTGCTGTTAGCAGCACCTATACACAGACAAAGGTGCCCCGTGTAGCCTCTAGCAGGCTGTAGGGGCAAGTGCTGTTAGTAGCACCTATACACAGACAAAGGTGCCCCGTGTAGCCTCTAGCAGAATGTAGGGGCAAGTGCTGTTAGTAGCACCTATACACAGACAAAGGTGTCCCTTGTAGCCTCTAGCAGGCTGTAGGGGCAAGTGCTGTTAGTAGCACCTATACACAAAGGTCCACCGTGTAGCCTCTAGCAGGATGTAGGGGCAAGTGCTGTTAGTAGCTATGCACAGACAAAGGTCCCCCGTGTAGCCTCTAGCAGGATGTAGGGGCAAGTGCTGTTAGTAGCTATACACAGACAAAGGTCCCCCGTGTAGCCTCTAGCAGGCTGTAGGGGCAAGTGCTGTTAGTAGCTATACACAAAGGTCCCCCGTGTAGGTGATGGTTGGTGATAGTTGGTGATGGTGGTGATGGTGGTGGTAATGGTGGTGATGGTGGTGGTGATGGTGGTGGTGATGGTGATGGTGGTGGTGATGGTGGTGGTGGTGGTTGGTGATCGTTGTGATGGTGGTGATGGTGGTGATGGTGGTGATGGTGGTGGTGATGGTGGTGATGGTGGTGGTGATGGTGGTGGTGATGGTGATGGTGGTGGTGATGGTGGTGGTGGTGGTGGTTGGTGATGGTTGTGATGGTGGTGATGGTGGTGATGGTGGTGATGGTTGTGATGGTGGTGGTGATGGTGGTGATGGTTGGTGATGGTTGTGATGGTGGTGGTGATGGTTGTGATGGTGGTGGTGATGGTGGTGATGGTTGGTGATGGTTGTGATGGTGGTGGTAGTGGTGATGGTGGTGGTGATGGTGGTGGTGATGGTGGTGGTGATGGTGGTGATGGTTGTGATGGTGGTGATGGTTGTGATGGTGGTGGTGATGGTTGTGGTGGTGATGGTGGTGGTGATGGTTGTGATGGTGGTGATGGTGGTGATGATGGTGGTGATGGTGGTGGTGATGGTGGTGATGGTGGTTGTGATGGTGGTGATGGTTGGTGGTGGTGGTGGTGATGATGGTGGTGATGGTTGGTGATGGTTGTGATGGTGGTGGTGATGGTTGTGATGGTGGTGATGGTTGTGATGGTGGTGGTGGTGGTGGTGGTGATGGTGGTGGTGATGGTGGTGATGGTGGTGGTGATGGTGGTGATGGTGGTGGTGATGGTGGTGGTCATGGTGGTGGTTATGGTGGTGGTTATGGTGGTGGTGGTGGTTGTGATGGTGGTGGTGATGGTTGTGATGGTGGTGGTGATGGTTGTGATGGTGGTGGTGATGGTGATGGTGATGGTTGTGATGGTGGTGGTGATGGTGGTGATGGTGGTAGTGATGGTGGTGATGGTGGTGGTGATGGTGGTGATGGTGGTGGTGATGGTGGTGATGTTTGTGATGGTGGTGGTGATGGTTGGTGATGGTGGTGGTGATGGTTGTGATGGTGGTGGTGGTGATGGTTGTGATGGTGGTGGTTATGGTGGTGGTGATGGTGGTGGTGATGGTGGTGGTGGTGGTGATGGTGGTGGTGATGGTGGTGGTGATGGTGGTGGTGATGGTTGTGATGGTGGTGGTGATGGTGGTGATGGTGGTGATGGTGGTCATGGTGGTGGTGATGGTGGTGGTGATGGTGGTGGTGATGGTGGTGGTGATGGTTGTGATGGTGGTGGTGATGGTGGTGATGGTGGTGGTGGTGGTGGTGATGGTGGTGGTGATGGTGGTGGTGATGGTGGTGATGGTGGTGATGGTTGTGATGGTGGTGATGGTGGTGATGGTTGTGATGGTTCTGATGGTGATGGTGGTGGTGATGGTGATGGTGGTGGTGATGGTTGGTGATGTTGGTGATGGTTGGTGATGGTTGTGATGATACAGGGAGCTGTTCTCACTGCATCACCACCCTCAACAGCAACAGCAACGACAACAAGAAGCCGCAGCGATCTGCCATGAAGCGAGGCGGCGGCGGCAGCAGAGACAGCGGAGGCGGCAGGAGGGCGGAGGAGCGGCTCGCACGGCCATCAGCGGGAGCCCCCCCGCAGAGCGGCGGCGGAGAGCGCCCCGGAGCGCGAGCTGGGGGGGGGGGGGCGGCGAGGGGGAGAGGGGCGGAGGGCGCCGGGAGAGCGAGAGCGGTGGACGCGACGCGGCGTCACTCGTGGGACTCGTGGGACTCGCGAGAGCGGCAGACGCACACGCCGAGGGAGAACGCCAGACACCTCCAAGCAGAGGGGCTGCGCGCACACAGGGGGGGATTGCAGTGGGAGGTTCGGGGGGGCGCGGGGGGGAGGGGGGGGGAGACGGGAGGGGGGGGGAGGGAGGGCTCGGGGCGGGGGAGCCGGGTCACGGAGAGGCTGCGGCGGGTCACGAGGGGCGTGGGCGACGTGGGGCTGGCGAGTCCCTTCGGGAGCGGAGAGCGCGGGAGAGCGGGGACGGCCAGAGGGGGGGCTCGGCCCCCCGGGGGCCCCCCCTCAGCATGAGTCTCGTTTGGCGACTGCCTCGCGACGACGGGGGGTTGGTGGCCGTGAGAGCCGCAAGTTCCTCGTTCCCACGGCGGGTTCCCGAACTGTAGAGAGGAGGGGACGTCGTCAGCGGCCTGTTGATTATGACACTGGTCATAAACGCACTATCCTAAAAATACAGCACCGTATTGTAACACTAAAGCAGTCACTGACTCGCAACAACTTGCAATCATAAGTGACAGAGTTAATTTCGGGTAAAATCAATGAAAATGGGGAATGCCGATAGCATCAAAATGAGATGTCTAAAACAGCTGCAAAAGTCCAGGCCAGCATTTTTTTTTTGTGTTGACCAGTGTCATCAATGCGTTATCCGCCCGAGTGTTGCCCTATCGCCAATGTGTTTATCTATATTTTGTTGACCAGTGTTATTGGTTGTTTATTGTTTATTGCTGTCGGTGAGTTTCGTGTTCACGTTTAAGAGATTAAACGTCCCTTCAATAGCATGACAGTGACACGGGTGTCTCCTACGCGTGTGTGCGTTGTGTTTACTAAACGCAATAGACAGGAACACATTACGTCAAGCTACATTTCGATTTAAAGCTTTCGTGACTGCAGGGATTCATATTCTTGGTTCTTTCGGTAAACTCACGTAGAAGGGAAACAATTATTTTATTCCATGGGAACCTCATTTGCCAGTAAAAATATGATAATTGTTTTTTCCCTTCTATCTGGCAACAAAACTGACACCTTTTTACGAGGAGTCATTTTTGCATAGACCACAATACCTGCAGTCATAATACAAACAAAAGAACATAACTCTGATAATGTGCACTGTCCTTGAAGTTGATTGGTCCACACCCGAGACAGCTTTCCATAGAGCCTAGTCTCACATGGGTTGGACCAGATGACGCCAAAAGGCGCAATACGACGCCGATCGTGGAGGAGGAGGCAGTGTCTCCGGGGACGCAGGCAACGAGGGCGCGCGCCAAAGACACAAAGACAAAGATCACCCGTGTAGCCTGCACAGGCTGTTGGGGCAAGTGCTGTTAGCGAGCACCTATAAGGCCGAACGGTGGAGGAGGGGGTGGGAGGCCAGCACCACGCCCGGCCGCCTTTATCTCCCCAGTGGCGATGTTTACACACCGCACCAGGTACTCATTTGAGGCTGAGTCGACCCGGGGGAGGCGCAGTGCCGGTTCAGGTAATCGTCGCTGGTTTTGGCCGTGAGCGGGAATATAACTCGGGGATCCGGGTTCGTAGTGCAGCGCGCTAACCGCTGCACCACCACTCCTCGCCACACTGACACACACACTGACAGCCTGACACACACACTGACACACACTTTTTAGGACAAAATATATTTAATTACCAATTGCTTAATGGTGCAATGCAATCATCTGACCCATAGGTGGCAGCCATCTCAAGCCAGAGGACGAGAGAACTCTAGCCGCCACGCATATAAAGGATTTATAGTGAAAAACTTAGTTTTTACGGGTTATACTTGTTTTTTAGTTGAAGCGTAAATTATAGGAGGCGGCTATTTTATCTCGCTCCGTGTCTCGTTCCGTCGTTATTGCCGATATCAACCGCGTGGCCGGCACGGACGAGGAACGCGCGCAGTGCGATCCGCGTTGCGCGAGAGATGCCGACGAGAATTGGCAGCAGACAGAACTCCGATTTGCCACGGCGTCGTCCGGGTTCTATTTATTCGTTGCACCTTCGTTCGTTCATCATCAAAATCACACTTTTGTGCGTGCAGAACGGGCGCCGCTTAAACCGAGAAGGGGCATTCAAGGGCACGTGGGAGTTGGCGTCTCTGTCACGTGGTACGCGTCACTCGGTGTCTGCAACGTGACGAGTTTCTTCCGCTGCTGGAACTTCCCTTGGCTCGCCCGTCCAAGCTTCAATCTGACGTCGGGACGTTTCCAACAACAACAACAACACAAACACTCGGCGAGTCGGCGAGGGAGACGATGAAGGCGAGTTTACAAAGCGCCGCTCACCCTCATCCATCAGTCACCTGTGTGAGTGCTAGGTGTGTGTGAGTGTTAGGTGTGTGTGAGTGTTAGGTGTGTGTGAGTGTTAGGTGTGTGTGAGTGTTAGGTGTGTGTGAGTGTTAGGTGTGTGTGTTAGGTGTGTGTGAGTGTTAGGTGTGTGTGTGAGTATTAGGTGTGTGTGAGTGTTAGGTGTGTGTAGGAGTGTGTGTGTGTGAGTGTTAGGTGTGTGTGAGTGTTAGGTGTGTGTAGGAGTCTGTGTGTGTGTGAGTGTTAGGTGTGTGTGAGTGTTACGTGTGTGTGAGTGTTAGGTGTGTGTGAGTGTTAGGTGTGTGTGTTAGGTGTGTGTGAGTGTTAGGTGTGTGTAGGAGTCTGTGTGTGTGTGAGTGTTAGGTGTGTGTGAGTGTTAGGTGTGTGTGTTAGGTGTGTGTGAGTGTTAGGTGTGTGTGTTAGGTGTGTGTGGAGTGTTAGGTGTGTGTTAGGTGTGTGTGAGTGTTAGGTGTGTGTGAGTGTTAGGTGTGTGTGAGTGTTAGGTGTGTGTGAGTGTTAGGTGTGTGTTAGGTGTGTGTGAGTGTTAGGTGTGTGTGAGTGTTAGGTGTGTGAGTGTTAGGGGTGTGTGAGTGTTAGGTGTGTGTGTGAGTGTTAGGTGTGTGTGAGTGTTAGGTGTGTGTAGGAGTCTGTGTGTGTGTGAGTGTTAGGTGTGTGTGAGTGTTAGGTGTGTGTAGGAGTCTGTGTGTGTGTGAGTGTTAGGTGTGTGTGAGTGTTAGGTGTGTGTGAGTGTTAGGTGTGTGTGAGTGTTAGGTGTGTGTGTTAGGTGTGTGTGAGTGTTAGGTGTGTGTGTGAGTATTAGGTGTGTGTGAGTGTTAGGTGTGTGTAGGAGTGTGTGTGTGTGAGTGTTAGGTGTGTGTGAGTGTTAGGTGTGTGTAGGAGTCTGTGTGTGTGTGAGTGTTAGGTGTGTGTGAGTGTTACGTGTGTGTGAGTGTTAGGTGTGTGTGAGTGTTAGGTGTGTGTGTTAGGTGTGTGTGAGTGTTAGGTGTGTGTAGGAGTCTGTGTGTGTGTGAGTGTTAGGTGTGTGTGAGTGTTAGGTGTGTGTGTTAGGTGTGTGTGAGTGTTAGGTGTGTGTGTTAGGTGTGTGTGAGTGTTAGGTGTGTGTTAGGTGTGTGTGAGTGTTAGGTGTGTGTGAGTGTTAGGTGTGTGTGAGTGTTAGGTGTGTGTGAGTGTTAGGTGTGTGTTAGGTGTGTGTGAGTGTTAGGTGTGTGTGAGTGTTAGGTGTGTGAGTGTTAGGGGTGTGTGAGTGTTAGGTGTGTGTGTGAGTGTTAGGTGTGTGTGAGTGTTAGGTGTGTGTAGGAGTCTGTGTGTGTGTGAGTGTTAGGTGTGTGTGAGTGTTAGGTGTGTGTAGGAGTCTGTGTGTGTGTGAGTGTTAGGTGTGTGTGAGTGTTAGGTGTGTGTGAGTGTTAGGTGTGTGTGAGTGTTAGGTGTGTGTGTTAGGTGTGTGTGAGTGTTAGGTGTGTGTAGGAGTCTGTGTGTGTGTGAGTGTTAGGTGTGTGTGAGTGTTAGGTGTGTGTGTTAGGTGTGTGTGAGTGTTAGGTGTGTGTGAGTGTTAGGTGTGTGTGTTAGGTGTGTGTGAGTGTTAGGTGTGTGTTAGGTGTGTGTGAGTGTTAGGTGTGTGTGAGTGTTAGGTGTGTGTGAGTGTTAGGTGTGTGTGAGTGTTAGGTGTGTGTTAGGTGTGTGTGAGTGTTAGGTGTGTGTGAGTGTTAGGTGTGTGAGTGTTAGGGGTGTGTGAGTGTTAGGTGTGTGTGTGAGTGTTAGGTGTGTGTGAGTGTGTGTGTTAGGTGTGTGTGTTAGGTGTGTGTGTGAGTGTTAGGTGTGTGTGAGTGTTAGGTGTGTGTGTGTGAGTGTTAGGTGTGTGAGTGTTAGGTGTGTGTGAGTGTTAGGTGTGTGTGTGTGTGTTAGTGTGTGTGTGTGTGAGTGTTAGGTGTGTGAGTGTTAGGTGTGTGTGAGTGTTAGGTGTGTGTGAGTGTTAGGTGTGTGTGTGTGTTAGGTGTGTGTGAGTGTTAGGTGTGTGTGAGTGTTAGGTGTGTGTGAGTGTTAGGTGTGTGTGTGTAGGTGTGTGTGTGTGAGTGTTAGGTGTGTGTGAGTGTTAGGTGTGTGTGAGTGTTAGGTGTGTGTGTTAGGTGTGTGTGAGTGTTAGGTGTGTGTGAGTGTTAGGTGTGTGTGAGTGTTAGGTGTGTGTGAGTGTTAGGTGTGTGTGTGTGTTAGGTGTGTGTGAGTGTTAGGTGTGTGTGTGTGTTAGGTGGGTGTGAGTGTTAGGTGTGTGTGAGTGTTAGGTGTGTGTGAGTGTTAGGTGTGTGTGAGTGTTAGGTGTGTGTGAGTGTTAGGTGTGTGTGAGTGTTAGGTGTGAGTGAGTGTTAGGTGTGAGTGTTAGGTGTGTGTGTGTGTTAGGTGTGTGTGAGTGTTAGGTGTGTGTGAGTGTTTGGTGTGAGTGAGTGTTAGGTGTGAGTGTTAGGTGTGTGAGTGTTAGGTGTGTGAGTGTTAGGTGTGTGTGAGTGTTAGGTGTGTGTGAGTGTTATGTGTGAGTGTTAGGTGTGTGTGAGTGTTAGGTGTGTGTGAGTGTTAGGTGTGTGTGTGTGTGTGAGTGTTAGGTGTGTGTGAGTGTTAGGTGTGTGTGAGTGTTAGGTGTGTGTGAGTGTGTAGGTGTGTGTGAGTGTTAGGTGTGTGTGAGTGTTAGGTGTGTGTGAGTGTTAGGTGTGTGTGAGTGTTAGGTGTGTGTAGGAGTCTGTGTGTGTGTGAGTGTTAGGTGTGTGTGAGTGTTAGGTGTGTGTAGGAGTCTGTGTGTGTGTGAGTCTTAGGTGTGTGTGTTAGGTGTGTGTAGGAGTCTGTGTGTGAGTGTTAGGTGTGTGTGAGTGTTAGGTGTGTGTGAGTGTTAGGTGTGTGTGAGTGTTAGGTGTGCGTGAGTGTTAGGTGTGTGTGAGTGAGTGTTAGGTGTGTGTAGGAGTCTGTGTGTGTGTGTTAGGTGTGTGTGAGTGTTAGGTGTGTGTGAGTGTTAGGTGTGTGTGAGTGTTAGGTGTGTGTAGGTGTGTGAGTGTGTAGGTGTGTGTGTGTGTAGGTGTGTGTTTAGGTGTGTGTGAGTGTGAGTGTTAGGTACTTTGTTGTTTGCGATCCAGAACAGAACATCCCGGTTGACACATATGGAGGCATCATTACCACACGGCGATTCGCTCAGCTACCCCCGACGCAAACATCTGCGCTCAATCCACCACAGCGTCAAAGTGATACTCGCCTGTGCTCCGTCAATATCAACCCGTGTACGAAGGCAAATAAAATATTTCTATCGCGCCACGTTGGATTAAAAAACACACCGTCAGAAAAGATCGTGTTAACGGTTCAAAGAGAGTTTTTTTTTTATTGTCAAAACTTGTTTAAACAAATCAATACTGTAGCTATTCCAGGGAATTGCACATTCGAATTGAACGTTCTCATGCGCTGTATGCACCTGGTACCAGTTTACATGAAAGGCAGTGATTGCTACAAAATATAAAGCACATTGCAAAACGTACAGGTGGTTTTGGGCTCCGTATGCAAACTCAAACATTGGATATATTTTTTCCGAGTGGTTTATCCAGAAAAACAATTCCTCAAATTGTACTTTAAAGGTTTTTGGCTTTTAATCAAAGCTCAATAATATCAACAGCCCTTGTTCAATCCACTCCAAGATGCAGGCAGTGACCAGACGGGTACTTCACCAGTGGTCAGCGCCCAAACAATCAGCAGTTCGGATGTCACCCTCAAACTCGGGTTTCTGAATCCACAGCACAATCACGTTCCTTCACAGTGGCCAGCTAGGAACTTGGTTGGGCAGAAAGCTCGCGGTCACGTGACGCACTTCAACCAATCGGGGAGCGTGCTACGCGGTGGGAGGGGCTATGCACGATAGACAAATAATCCCTGGTGGGCGGTGGGGAACTGTTGTTCCTACCTGTAACAAAAAATTAACCCGTAAAAACAAAGTTTTTCACTATAAATCCTTTATATGCGTGGCGGCTAGAGTCCTCTCGTCCTCTGGCTTGAGATGGCTGCCACCTATGGGTCAGATGATTGCCTGCCACCATTAAGCAATTGGTAATTAAATATAAAATAAAAAATTCCCTAAACAGTGTAAAATTTTGGAACAAAATGTTTTCACGAAAATAAATTGTCACGCACAACGAGTCTGTGTGCAAAATGTCAGCTCGATTGGATGACGGGAAGTGGGTTAAAAAACGACCGAAAGATTTGCACGGTCCTAAGCAAGCAAGCAAGTGAACTTAATATAAAGGATTTTAAAAAACCCACTGCATATATACGCTTAAGACAGCTCCATGAACACTAAGTGTAGACAGGTGTTGTTCTCTCTACATCTGCTACCAGCAGCAAAGTCTATAAAACTTTGCAGAATGGAACATGTCACAAATCAACTTTATTTAGGCATTTTTGGGGTTTTTATCAAGTAGGTGAGAGCAGACAGGCCCCGTACAACAATCTTCTGGAGTATGAGAAAATCTGATTTTGCAAAAACCTTCCCACTTCGTGTTCATCCTTCCAATAGATGCACATTTGAAACGATCTTTGAACAGTCGAGCAAATGCAACACAACAAAAAAGCACATTGCTCTGAACATGGCTATCTCCTCTGCATGGAAACAAAACGAGTTGTATATTTCAACTCGAGATGACTTAAACGGCACGTTTTATCTGTAGACGTGACTTTACCGAAAAAACCAAAGAATAATTCCTGCAGTCACGAAAGCTCCAAAATTAAGAAGGAACAAAACTGACAAGTCAGTCACTTCTTTCTTGGAAGAGACAAGTTCCTGCCTTGGGTGGTAAAGCCAAGATGCTACTTTATATTCTATTAACTGCATTCTGTAAAAAAAAAAACTATGCAAACAAGCTCAAAGGAATTTCGATTTAAAGCTTTCGTGACTGCAGGGATTCATCTTTTTGGTTCTTTCGGTAAAGTCACGTAGAATGGAAATAAAATAATAATAAATAAATAAAAACAGACTGTCTTCTCGACAGACCTGTTTCTTCACCTGAGGACGGCTGCTTGCGTTGTGGCCGAAACGTCGTGAGAATTAATT
The DNA here is from genome assembly GCF_015708825.2 of Lethenteron reissneri. NCBI lineage: Eukaryota > Metazoa > Chordata > Hyperoartia > Petromyzontiformes > Petromyzontidae > Lethenteron > Lethenteron reissneri. The sequence continues at coordinate 74,348 of NW_026892140.1, forward strand.
TATAAAAAAAAGTATTACTATTTTATTATTTCCATTCTACGTGACTTTACCGAAAGAACCAAGAAGAAGCTCAAAGGAAGTTATTGAAACTGCGAGTGAAACGACACTAGCTTATCTTCTTGGTTCTTTCGGTAAAGTCACGTAGAAGGAAAATAATAAAATAATAAAAATAAAACATAATAAAATAATTCTCACGACGTTTCGGCCACAACGCAAGCAGCCGCCCTCAGGTGGAGAACAGGTCTGTCGACCGTGACTTTACTGAAAGAACCAAGAAGATGAATCCCTGCAGTCACGAAAGCTTTCAATCAAAAGACACCAGCTTATTTACCCCAAGGGCTTTTCATACAAAGTGCATCCCACGGCCCACACAACCTCCCACCATCATCCATCTATCGCTACCCCCCTCCTCTCCTCACTCCAGCCCCTCTTCTTCTTCGATGTCAGAGCATGAAGAGAATTTTGGCATCTTGCTCCTGGGCACCTCCAGGCTGCTACTGCCTCCCCAGCTGCCAGCACGAGGAAGGGCAACGGCTTGGCGAGCGTACGCTCGCAAATTGTATTTGGCAATGCTGCTTTTGCGATACCGATTGCCGACAGAGGACAGATTCCTGCCAGAGGGCCGCAGCGCTGGGAACACTTTGGCAAGGATGCCGTCCTTGGTGTCGATGCCGTCATCGTCGTCGTCCTCGGAGCTGAGGTGGACTGTCTCTTTACTGGACGAGCGCTGCAGTGTCGTCTCGCTGGAGATCGTGGTGGACACGCCATGCTCTTCGATTCCACTCAATAGCAGTCGCTTTTTGGCTTCTGGGACTCCCAGTTCATCCAAGTCCTAAAATCCAGCGAAACACAGAAAATATGCACACACACCAAATTTTGTTCAGCGATCCAACATTGATAATTGGTTTTTTACCCTTCTATCTGGCAACAAAACTGACACCTTTTTACAAGGAGTCATGTTTGTATAGACCACAATACCTTGCAGTCATAATACAATACAAACAAAAGACATAACTCTGATAATGTGCACTGTCCCTGAAGTTGATTGGTCCACACCCGAGACAAGTATTGTGGTCTATACAAACATGACTCCTTGTAAAAAGGTGTCAGTTTTGTTGCCAGATAGAAGGGTAAAAAAACAATTATGATATTTTTACTGGCAAATGAGGTTCCCATAGTGTACGATACATTCTTCAAATTTATGACGACGTGTATTCCTCAGAGCAATTAATGTACAAAATCAGTCGGTATTACCGGTAGGAACCACCTGGTTCCACCAGCCCACAGGGGATTATTGTGTCTGTCCGTCGTGCATCCAAAAATGGGAGGGGGGGGGCTGGGTGGGGAGGGGAGGGTGGGGAGGGGAGGGGCTGGGTGGGGAGGGTGTGGTGGGGAGGGGCTGGGTGGGGTGGGTGGGGCTGGGTGGGGAGGGGAGGGGCTGGGTGGGGAGGGGCTGGGTGGGGAGGGGTGGGGCTGGGTGGGGAGGGGAGGGTGGGGAGGGGAGGATGGGGAGGGGCTGGTCACCCCGTGGTGCCCTTATAAAACTCAACGTTTCACCTACTCACGCCGGCTTGTGCCCGCCCTCACAGTTGGCCATTGACCGAGCAACCCAACGTTCCTACCCGCTCCCTCCGCAGGAGGAATGTGTTTGTTTTGTACCCACTACTGGATCAGGACTCCTCAGCCTCCTCACTCGAGCTATGTGACCACGATCCAGCTATCAACTACACACGAACTAATCTTCTCACAACTCGAATCTCTGTGGTGGTCATCTTGGTGATGTGTGCTCTACTTTGGATGCCATTCCAACACTGGTCTTGTTTCCCAGCCACAATGCAGTCCAGTGATGTTCCCTTGCCCAAGCCCATCTACTTTTTTGCAGTTGTCAATGTTTTTTATTTGCATGTTTCGGTATCCACGTGTAATGGGTTCCGGAGACACTTGTAGAGGTAACTTCTTTATTACAATACAACACTCCAACAGTCCTGATACTCTGTTACAGCCTAGGTACACAGCCTAGATACACAGCCTAGGTACACAGCCTAGGTACACAGCCTAGGTACACAGCCTAGGTACACAGCCTAGCGACACAGCCTAGGTACACAGCCTAGATACACAGCCTAGGTACACAGCCTAGCGACACAGCCTAGGTACACAGCCTAAATACACAGCCTAGCGACACAGCCTAGGTACACAGCCTAGGTACACAGCCTAGGTACACAGCCTAGGTACACTGCTCTGGCTACGCTCTGGGGTCCTCCGGCTACAACTACCCTAGGGGAGGCTACCTGACCCGACCCAGCCAAGGTGCGGGTCTGGACTCTGGCTTCCTCGGAACTCGCCCTCACAAGGACGTAGAGCCGGGAGTCCCAGAGTCCCACCACTGGCCCTCACAGCGCCCCGGCCCTTACAAGGACAAGCGGGACGAGGGGGTACAGGGTCCTAAGCTGGCTGGCTGGCGGGTCTTGACCTGCGACTGGCCCCAATCGGCCAGGGAGCTGCCCTTTTATGCCTCGTGCCCAACGAGGGGTGGGGTTGTGTGTGCCTCCAGATATCCCACAGAGCGCACACAGCCCCCCCCCCCCCCCGTTGGTGGCGCCAAGGGGTTTAACTGTCTGGGGTGCCTGGGATCCTAGCGCCTGGCGCCAAGAGGCTTAAGTGTCTGGGGTGCCTGGGATCCTAGCGCCTGCCGCCAAGGGCTTCTCTGCCTAGGGTCCCAGAGCCCCCTCTTGTGGCACGACAATCCTCACTACTCACCACTCACCCTCACCACTCACCCTCACCACTCACACTCACCCCTCTCCCTCACCACTCACCCCTCTCCCTCACCACTCACGCTCACCACTCACCCTCACCACTCACCACTCACCCACACACGTATTAACTCTTTACAAGTTTAATTCCAACCTTCCATCTTCTCCAAGCTTCTTTGTGCATTTTTTATGTTGCAGAAAAACTTGCACAACTTTAAAATAAATCCCAATCTTGTAAACGTTAAAAAACACGCGTAGTTTGCATGGAAGCGTCCGTAGGAACTTGCCTGTAGAGTAACGTCCATCAGCTGTTGGACACTCGACAATCCACGTGAAGTGAAATTCTCCAAAAACTCCAAGCAGTCGATTTGTTTCAGGAAGCTTGAGACACGAAAAAACAACAACACACAAGGCTCCAAAATGTTAATACCAAATACAAGAAGCACGAACAAGTACTTTGTACGGCTGTATTACATTAACTTGCACATTTTTACTCCGTCAACATTGCGATTAGAAATAACATGTGAAGCAACACTTACATTGCTTGTACTGTATATCCCTATGGGAAATAATGACATTTTTTATTGGAAATCCCAGTGCAAAAATCAGCCCAAACTGCATTACGAACTTTGCGTTTCGATTTAAAGCTTTCGTGACTGCAGGGATTCATCTTCTTGGTTCTTTCGGTAAAGTCACGTAGAAGGGAAGTAATAAAATAATAAAAATAAAACATAATAAAATCATTCTCACGACGTTACGGCTGCTTGCGTTGTGGCTGAAACGTCGTGAGAATTATTTTATCATGTATATTATATTATTATATTATTTTATTATGTTTTATATTTATTATTCTATTACTTCTCTTCTACGTGGTGACTTTACCGAATAAACCAAGAAGATGAATCCCTGCAGTCACGAAAGCTTTAAATCGAAAAATGACGACGATGTTTAAAGGTGGCGACGATGATGCACCTAAAGGGCACTTACTTGTAAAGAGCGTTGCCAGGCTTGCCGCTGTCCGGCAGGGTTCCAAGCCGGGCCGGTGGGTTGTCTCCGTCCGGTGGCCGTGGGGGACCATTGGATCCACTCGCTTCACCCGTCACAACATTCTGTGCAACGCCTGCAACCAGTGGATGAGCATTCGCAATAAAACCATTTACACCTCAACACATATACGAGTAATATTGAATTCATCCTCTTGGCTCTTTCGGTAAAGTCATCACGTAGAAGGGAAGTAATAAAATAATAAAACTTCATAAAATAATTCTCACGACGTTTCGGCCACAACGCAAGCAGCCGTCTTCAGGTGGAGAACAGGTCTGTCGGAAAGACAGCGTCTGACAGACCTGTTCTTCACCTGAGGACGGCTGCTTGCGTTGTGGTCGAAACGTCGTGAGAATTGTATTTTATCGTGTTTTATTTTTATTCTTTTATTACTTCCCTTCTACGTGACGACTTTACCGAAAGAACCAAGAAGACTGCGTATCACTTTGTGGTAAATTGTGTCACGTCTTTCAATTCTACCGCGTGCCACGTTCCCTGCAGAGAAATGTGCTGCGCCGAGCAGGGAGAGCTTGCGTCACCTGGTGAGGAACCTTCGCCGGCACTGGAGGGTCCCTGGCTGCCGGCCAAGACTTCCTGTGAACACTCGCTTCCGTGTCGGCTGAGGTTGAACGGCCTGCCACGCAATTCCGTCACGTATCTGGGAGGGAGAAAAAACCCAAAAAATTAACCCGTAAAAACTAAGTTTTTCACTATAAATCCTTGATATGCGTGGCATCGGTTTTATTTTATTATTCATTTCTGTTTTTCTTGAGTAAGAGTTTCATTTTTATCACATTGGTATTTTAAATTAAATATAAGGAAAGTCGTATATAAGGATTATAAAGTTTTCAGTTTTTGTATGATTGTTTATATTGTACATTTTTGTTGTTTTCTTGAATAATTTTCTGTGTTTAGGAAAAATATATGATTGTGTTAGTGAAACATTTTTTTTTCCTAAAAAGTGGAAAATTTAGGAAAAATTTTTCCACAAAAATTAATTGTCACGCACAACGAGTCTGTGTGCAAAATGTTAGCTCGATTGGATCACGAGAAGTGGGTTAAAAAACGACCAAAAGATTTCCACGGTCCTAAGCGCGCAAGCAAGTGAACTTAATATAAAGGATTTTAAAAACCCAAAAAAATAGTGGTTGATGCACATGACAACTGCATCTTTTCTCATTGCACAACCTGATGTCAATGAACTACTGCTCAGTATTCATAACCAACATGGGAGTTATTTACATTACATAGACACTGAATATTGATATATTGCATAATTTTTGAATATGGAAATCTATTTTTAGATATTTTCCATTTGGATCATAAGATGGACATGTGCTTAAAGTTAAAATATGAAGATATAATCCACATTCCAATGAGTTAAACTCTGATAATGCCCCACATGCTTATCACAACATCAACTGCAATGCATCTGATCTCATAAGCTAGGTTGGGTTCAGCGTGGGTGACCATCCTATATACATTGCCCACAGCGAGCCATGCACAAATCTCCACGTATGTTGATGCTTCACACCTTTACCAACTCACACATACCAGTCGGGAATTATACAGAAAGTTCAGTGTCCATGCATCTGTCATGCTCAGCATCTCCCATATAGTATGTCAGAGGAAAATATTAATAAAATACAAAAATGTGATCTTGCAAAGCATTGCCTTTCCAACATTTCGAATCCAAAATAAAAAAATTAACCCGTAAAAACAAAATTTTTCACTATAAATCCTTTATATGCGTGGCGGCATCGGTTTTATTTTATTATTCATTTCTGTTTTTCTTGAGTAAGAGTTTTATTTTTATCACACTGGTATTTTAAATTAAATATGACAAAAATGTTTTCCTAAAAAGTGGAAAATGTAGGAAATTTTTTTTCACGAAAATAAATTGTCACGCACAACGAGTCTGCGTGCAAAATGTCAGCTCGATTGGATCACGGGAAGTGGGTTAAAAAACGACCAAAAGATTTGCACGGTCGTAAGCGCGCAAGCAAGCGAACTTAATATAAAGGATTTAAAAAGCAACACTTTGGTGCATCCAACAGGAAGCCGTTTGTCAATCACGTCAATTGGAACAAACTTCGCAACTGCATTGCTCTAACCGGATGGCAATGACTGCTTGAAAGTAGGTGAGCAAGTGTCACTGTGAAACCAATAGTACCTTCAAATTCAGATTTGTATGTAACATGTCAGATTTGTATGTAACATAATGTAGTTGTGCAGTGTATAATGGAGTAGCAGCTGGAAAATCAAGACAGATTTGCATCAGCATGAACATGAATTGAATAATGGCTGTTTGAAAGTCGAACAGTCAACAGGCAAACAAATAACAGCTTCAAATTAAAATTTCGGTGCAGGATGTCAAATTTAATAAAGCGTTGTCAAATGTATTTCGTTGCAATAATACAAAACATTCTCTGTGAATGATTTAAAATTAAAACGATTCTTCCAGGAGAAAACATTATTCACTAATAATTTGCATATCAAGAGGAATTTAGCATATTTATGGCAAATGCAGGTATGTGATTAGTACTACTCATGCCCGTGCATTATGCAGGATTAGCAGCATCAAAGGGAGGGGATATGGAAATATGCTAAATTCCTCTTGATATGCAAATTATTTTGTCAAGGCTCCCCCTTTCCCCCCCCTTCCAACCCAGCTTATATACATGCTCCAAGCACGTTTGCTGTTTCATTCAGACGCTGTCTTTCCGACAGACCTGGTTTTCACCTGAGGACGGCTGCTTGCGTTGTGGCCGAAACGTCGTGAGAATTATTTTATTATTTTTCTTTTTATCATTTTATTACTTCCCTTCTGTTGCTACCATTTAATTACAGCAGCAATCGGGAACTTGTCTCGCACGAGCAGCGATGTGTCTATTTCGTGTTCACGTACCGTTGTTGCTGCAGGTTGCGCAACACATTCACAACATCCTTGGGCAGCATTCGGACCAGCTCCAGGCTTTCCTTGATTTTTTTTAATATTTCAAAATGTTCTCTCCCGTGCACCTACATACATACAGACCGCAGAGCAAATTCTTTAAAACATCAAATGCTTATTGTGAATTCTAGATTTGAAGCTTTCGTGACTGCAAGGTTTCATATTCTTATGGTTTTTTCGGTAAAGTCACGTAGGTAAAAAATTAAAATTAATAAAAGTAAAATAAAATAAAAATAAAAATCACGACGTTTCCATTGCAACACAAGCAATCATCATCAGGTATAAATGAAATAGCAACAAAAAATTCTAACCAGAACAACTATAGACAGACATATGAGCAGACAGATATCACCAAGATACATAGAGAGAGAGTGACACAGGTACAGAGAGGGAGATCGTCTCTGTGGAGTGGCCTTAAATAGACAGAGGGGGCGGTGGCAGAGAGAGGGAGGGGTTAGAGACAACATTAACATGTCAATGAGTGCGGAAAACGAGGAATTTAAACGAAAGCAGGTAACTACCAGGAGGTGAAATATGTCTTTTTGGTCGGATGGCCAATTGCTGCCACAGTTGCTTTCAGTCATCAGCATGTCGTGCACCACTTTCACGCAGCCTGAGGATTTGGTTAAGTGGCAAAAAGCGGACAGGTAAGGCGAGTACACGCAGGGACAATTTCTTTCAGAATAATACATTGAAATGATGTCATCATGGGACCTCCTTTGCCAGTAGCAAAATATAGACTAATAGGGTTGTTCCCCTTTTTTTTTTTCTGGCAACAAAACTGACACCTTTTGCAAGGAATCATGTTTACATTAACCACAATACTTGCAGTCAAATGCAAACAAAAAACACAACTCTGATAATTTATGCATTGTCTTTGAAACTGATTGGTCCACACCAGAGACAGCTTTCTTTAGAGCCTAGTCTCATATGGTGTTCGACCAGATGACGCCAAAAGGCGTCATCATGGGACCTCCTTTGCCAGTACCAAAATATACTCATAGGGGGTTTCACCTTTTTTCTGGCAACAAAACTGACACCTTTTGCAAGGAATCATACTTACATTAACCACAATACTTGCAGTCAAATGGTCGAACACCATATGAGACGAGGCTCTAAAGAAAGATGTCTCTGGTGTGGACCAATCAGTTTCAAAGACAATGCATACATTATCAGAGTTGTGTTTATTGTTTGCATTTGACTGCAAGTATTGTGGTTAATGTAAGTATGATTCCTTGCAAAAGGTGTCAGTTTTGTTGCCAGAAAAAAGGGGAAAACCCCTATTAGTGAAATTATATAATTTACAAAAACCTCAAATGTGTCTTAATAGCTAGACAGCAGCATGCGTGTGTGAACAAGGGGCAGTCAAAGTGATCACCTTGGGAGTTCGTATCAGAAGCCGCCTCTCCACTCGCTCGCTGACTGCTGCCAGAAGACACCTTAGGCACTTGTGGGGTGTGCTCAACTGGCTGAGCCTGTGGAGACTGACAAGTCTGGGTTGCTGCCTCTGCCAAGGCAGGAGGATACTGCTGCACATACTGAGCTGCATTCTGCATGGTGAGTGAAGGAGCCTTCCAATTGTTTGGAGACTGCTGCTGCTGCAGCTCCTCATCGTCATGATGCATGCACCGCTCGTCCATTTTGATATCTTCGAGATTTGAAGCTTTCACGACTGCAAGGAATCATACTCTTAGTTTTTTTCGGTAAAGTCACGTAGGTAAAAAATGAAATTAAAATAAAATAAAAATCACGACGTTTCGGAAGCAACACAAGCTTCCGTCTTCAAGTGATACAGATATTTGGCTGTGGCAGTTTCACCTGAAGACGTAAGCTTGTGTTGCTTCCGAAACGTCGTGATTTTTATTATTTTATTTTTATTAATTTTAATTTCATTCTTCACCTACATTTTTACATCTCTCCCCGGCGAAGCACACACTCGGGTCTCGCAGCAGAATCGGCCCAGTACCTGGCCACTAAAACAAATAGGCAGAAAACAAATGCATTAAAACAATTTTTTTATGGGCAGCCATTGTAAGGCATGTTTTTACTTAACCCGCCAAAAGAGAATTTCAAGAAATTACAGGAAAAGATAAAATAGTTTAAAAACATTACAATGTCTCTTCAACCACGACTATAGAGACATGGTAATCGCAATAATTGTACACTTAGACATTTTCAATGTTCAGCCCTATAAAACTGGCAGCAGACATTGTATGTAGCTAGGGTTCCCAAGTTTCGTACATAACAGGATAAACTCCACACCCTCAAAATGGGGGGTTCCCCAAGGCTCTGTACTAGGTTCCCTGCTCTTCACAGCCTACACTTCCCCGATCGGCCGGCTCATTGCAAGCTTCGGTGTTAAGCATCACTCATACGCGGATGACACGATTATATTCACCGCCATCGATTCTAGCAATGCATCTGGATTCGAGAGGCTCTCGGAATGTACCACCGCCATGCAACAATGGTTCACTGCACACAACCTAGCCCTTAATCCGAAAAAGTCAGTGGCCATCATGTTAGGTACCAAGTGTAACGGGTTCCGGAGACACTTGTAGAGGTAACTTCTTTATTACAATACAACACTCCAACAGTCCAACTCTCCAACAGTCCTGATACTCTGTTACAGCCTAGCTACACAGCCTAGATACTCTACTCTGGCTACGCTCTGCAACTCGCCCTCACAAGGTCGTAGAGTCGGGAGTTCCAGAGTCCCAGCGCTGGCTCTCGCAGCATCCCAGGGTCTTCAGATGGCTGGTCGTGGGTCTTGGGTCTTGAGTTACAACTGGGCCCTGATCGTCCAGGGAGCTCTCCCTTTATGCCTAGTCTAACGAGGGGTGGGGCCGTGTGCGCCACCAGACATCCCACAGAGCACACACAGCCCCCCCCCCCCCCCCCCCCCCCCCCCCGTTGGCGGCGCCAAAAAGGCTTAAGCGCCTGGGAACCCAGTGCCTGGCACCCAGAGGCTTAAGCGTCTGGACTTGCCTGGGATTCCAGAGCCCCCAGCAGCCCCTCCCTTCTTATGTCACTACACAAGCAACGTCTCAATTCAGCAGCACTCCCCACACACATACACATCTTCGGTCACATCAACAAGTTCACCGACCACTTCAGGTACCTCGGTATCATCCTCGATTCAACTTTATCCTTCGACCGTCAAACCAACCATATCATCAGCTCATGTAACTTTCACCTGAAGGCTCTTAGACACATACGTCCTCTCATCTCTACTGAAATTGCCAACACTTTGGCATGTTGCATAGTTGGGTCTCGCCTTGACTATTGCAACTCCGTCCTAGTCCGGACCTCCGCTGGCAACCTAAAGAAGCTTCAAAGACTACCAAATAACCTGGCACGCGTCGTCATTGCCCACACTCATCCCCGCCTCGACTCACTAGCTTGTCTCCGCGCTCTCAACTGGCTCCCCATCGCCAGCAGGGTCACATACAAGACCGCCTGCCTCTGCCACAACGCCTTCATATCCGCCTGCCGTATCTTTCTTCATTACTGACAACTTGCAGCTCAGCACACGGCAGATGCCTGCGCAGCGCGACTCACAACCTCCTCTCGATACCAAGATCCAGGATGGTCATCGTGTCTACGCGCCGCTTCTCGGTGGCAGCCCCAACAGTCTGGAACGATATCCCTCTGCACATTCGCAGCATCACCTCAATCGCCTCCTTCAAGAGACACTTAAAAACTCACCTCTATAACCACGTGCTTTTGAGTGACTCTGAGCTTGGCTCCGCGCCTCTGAGTTGCGGCCACTACGTCTGCAAATTTGCGCGCGTTACAAATTGTACTATTATTATATTATTACCCACCCACTCACCCACTCACTCACTCACACACCCACTCACCCAGTCGCTCACCCACCCACTCACACACCCACGCACACACCCACTCAATCACCCATCAACTCACACACCCACTCACTCACTCATCACAGTCGCTCGCTCACTCACACACACACTCACCACCCACTCACACACTCACCCACACACTCACCCACACACTCATCTACCCACTCACCCACCCACCTACACACTCACACACTCACTCACCCACCCACTCACACACCCACTCACTCACACACCCACCTACACACTCACACACTCACTCACTGACCCAATCGCTCACTCACTCACTCGCCCAGTCGCTCACACACTAACCCACACACTCAACACCCACTCACACACTCACCCACCCACTCACTCACCCAGTCGCTCACATACTCACCCACACACTCATCCACCCACTCATCCACTCACACACCCACTCACTCACCCAGTCGCTCACCCACCCACTCACCCAACCACTCACACACTCACTCACCCACTCACCCAGTCACTCGCTCACCCACTCATTCACTCATCCACCCACTCACACACTCACCCACACACTCATCCACTCACCCGCCCACTCACCCACCCACCCACTCACCTAGTCGCTCGCTCACTCACTCACCCAGTCGCTCACACACTAACCCACCCAGTCGCTCACACACTCACCCACACACTCACCTACCCACTCACACACCCATTCATCCACCCACCCACCCCCTCACCCACTCACTCACCCAGTCGCTCACTCACTCACCCAGTCGCTCACACACTCACCCACACACTCATCCACCCACTCACTCACCCACCCACCCACCCACTCATCCACTCACCTACTCACCCACCCACACACTCATCCACCCACTCACCCACACAGGAGCAGGTGATGATGAGAGGCTTGGCTGATAGAGGTACCAGCAACAGCACCACAGCAGCAGCAATGGTGCAGCAGTAGCAGCAGCAGTAGCCCTGCAAGATGCGAGTCAGCACGCGACTTGACCGAGAGTGGAGGTCTCTGCTCTCCAACCCACCCACCCCGCCCGCGTCTGTGTTGAGGGCTCAGTGTCCTTAGTGTTGACTCAGTGGGCTGTTGACTCGACACGTCACTTATTAGCAAGGGGTGGTGGCTTAGGCTCTGGCCAAGAATCGATTGTGGCCTCTAAGTTCTAAAATTAAGATTGGCCTCTAAGTTGTTTATTTAAGCACATTCCTTGGATACCTTTCTCAATGCACACGTCTAGAGTCAATATCACGTAGGGTAGACTCTACCCACTGCTGGATGAGGGGTGCAGGAGGGGTAGGGGGGTACAGGGGCGGTGGGAGGTGTACACATATTAATGTTTAACCTATCTAGGTGACTTAGCGAAAGACCAAAATAGTATGTAACACGTACAGTAGTAGCACCTCGTGTGGCTAATTCAGTGACATGATTCCTTGCGAAAGGTTTCTGTTTTGTGTTTTAACATCTCAACACAACTCCTGTTTCATGTGCAGACACACACATGGACTTACACACAAACATTGGCCCACACGCACAAAGACATCAACTTTAGACACACATACATGGACTCACACAGACAGACATCGACTTTAGACACACATACATGGACTCACACAGACAGACATCGACTTTAGACACACATACATGGACTCACACAGACAGACATCGACTTTAGACACACATACATGGACTCACACAGACAGACATCGACTTTAGACACACATACATGGACTCACACAGACAGACATCGACTTTAGACACACATACATGGACTCACACAGACAGACATCGACTTTAGACACATACATGGAGTTACACACACATATGGACTCACACACACATACATAGACTCACACACACACGTGTGTGTACACACAGGTGGGAGGGGGAGGGAGGGGAGGTGGGAGGGGGAGGTGGGAGGTGGGAGAGGGAGGGGAGGGAGGGGGAGGTGGGAGGGGAGGGGAGGTGTGAGGGGGAGGTAGGGGGGGGGTGAGGGGGAGGGAGGAGGAGGAGGGAGGGGGAGGTGGGAGGGGGAGGTGGGAGGGGGAGGTGGGGGAGGGAGGTGGGGGAGGGAGGGGGAGGGGGGGGAGGGAGGGGGAAGGGCGGGGGAGGGAGGGGGAGAGGCGTCTGCCAATGGGAGGAGACGGAGGGGGCAGCTGCTGCCCAATGAGCGATGTTCACCAGGTGGGGGGGGGGGGGGTGACGCCAGTGACCGGCTGGCTGACCCCCCCCCACCAGCCCTCAGCACCTCCCAACAAACCCCCCTGAGCCTGACCCACTCACCCCACCACGACACCGCGTCACGTACACTACTACTACTACAACCACTACAACTACAGCTACTACAACTATTACTGCTACTACAACTACAGCTACTACTACTACAACTACTACAGCAGCAGCAGTGGCTCTGTCGGGAGTCGGTGGCTCTTCCCTCCCCTCTCCTGCTGCTCCTCCAGTGCGCGTGTGTACACGGACATTCATCGATATTAGCAGCATCACCATCACCACCAGCACCATCACCACCATCACCTCCACCAGCACCATCATCACCACCATTACCACCACCATCACCACCACAACCACCACCTCCACCACCACCACCACCTCCACCACCACCATCACCACCATCACTATCACCATCACCACCACCTCCACCACCACCTCCACCACCACCATCACCACCACCACATCACCACCACCATCACCACTACCACCATGCCCAAGGCACTCTGCGTGTCCGCTCCGCCGGAGAGAATTCGCGAGCGGCTGGAGTTGAGCGTCGCGGCTCTGCGGGAACTGCGGCTCCTGCGGGAGCAGCACGAGGCGACGGTGCGACAGGCGCTCGCCCTGCCACCACCGCCCCCGCAGCAGCAGCAGCAACAGCAGCAGCAACAGCAACAGCAGCAGCAGCAGCTGCAGCAGCAGCAACAGAAGCAGCAACAGCAGCAGCGGCGGTGCTATGGCCGGGGCCCAGGACGGTCGGACGGGAAGGCGGATGATGATCCGGAGGAGGATCAGCCGGTGAGTGAGTGGAGCGAGCGAGTCGGGAAGAGAGAATGAGAGAGGGCCGTGCGCGCACGCGTGTCGTGACGTGTGTGCGGTGTTGCGTGTCGTGTCAGAACCGGTCCTGGGCCTCACCTAGGTCGACTCAGCCTCAAATGAGTACCTGGTGCGGTGTGTGAACATCGCCACTGGGGATACAAAGGCGCCCGGGCGTGGTGCTGGCCACCCACCCCCTCGTGTACCGTGCCGGCCTTCATAGGTGCTCGCTAACAGCACCCTACAGTCTGTTAAGGCTATACGGGGGATCTTAGTCTCTTGTAGAGTTGTTGTCATGTTTGTGCAGAGGATACAATGGGAGTGGTGGCGCAGTGCTTAGCGCACTCTACCAGTTCAGATGACGTCTGCGGGCCAGGAATCCCAACTCGGGTGAGTGGATTCGTACAGCGCAGTTGCGCCAACCGCTGCGCCACCGCTCTCCCTTGGAAGGTCGTGTAGGAAGGTCGTGTTTGGAAGGAAGGCCGGGCTCCTACAGGGGCGAGTGTGAGAGGAGAGAGAGGGGGCACGCATATGGCATTGACGTGAGCGTGCGCGCGTGTTGCGCTCGATGCCAACCAATGTCTGCTGCTGGACACGACGAAAGGGCTTCAGCAGAGAGAGAAGAGAACGTTTGTGTCGTGTCGCTGTTTCCACCTCCTCTGTTGAAGGAGCGCAGCGGGTTAACTCTGCGGTCCGTAGCTTGGGTCGCGTGGCTACCTCAACGCTGTGGCTTCTCTTGAAGACATCTCCGTGTGTATTTATCTCGACGAGTCTCTGTGCATCTCTGTATACGAGACTCTGCCTGCCACCGTGTGTCTCTGTGGGTTAACTCTGCGGTCCGTAGCTTGGGTCGCGTGGCTACCTCAACGCTGTGGCTTCTCTTGAAGACATCTCCGCGTGTATTTATCTCGACGAGTCTCTGTGCATCTCTGTATACGAGACTCTGCCTGCCACCGTGTGTCTCTGTGGGTTCACTCTGCGGTCCGTAGCTTGGGTCGCGTGGCCACGGTGGGACTATTTGCGGCTTGTATCGTTAATTTAGCAACCTACGTGGCCAACCGTGTTCATCGGCGGTGCGGACCGCGACGACATTAAACGGAACCACGGCTTAAGTCGGCTTAACACGTGGCAGGCTTTCGCGACCCAATATCATCCACAATACAGGTTTTTTTGGGGGGGGTTAGATTGCGTAAATATATGCTGCGTATTTGGAGTTTATGTGGTCGCGTGGATTTATCTCCGCGTCCTCTGTTTTTTTCCCTCCACATTTAGGAGCACGCCTTTAGCGGATTTGCCTCGCCGCTACATTTGCACGTGATGGAGAGGCGAGACTGCGTCGAGCTATCAGTTGTGGCCAGGTCGTTTCTGTCAAAGAGGCTTACCTGGTAAAACAAATAAAAATGTTAAATGAAATCAAATAATATTCATGGTTCTTTCGGTAAAGTCACGTAGAAGGGAAAAAATAAAATAATATAAATATAAAACAATAAAAATTCTCACGACGTTTCGACTGCAACACAAGCAATCATCATTAGGTGATGATTTCCCTTCTACGTGACTTTATCGAAAGAACCAAGAATATGAATCCTGCAGTCACGAAAGGTTTAAATCGAAATCAAATAAATGAAAAAGCAATGAATTAACTTGCATCTTTATTACAATTAATGATGGAAGAATGGCGGCTGCTACGCTATTCCAATGCAACGGGGCCTGACGCTCCACGCGGGGTGAGAGGCTTCGTGATTCCTCCTCCGGAGCGGTGGTCCTGGGCCTCCCCTAGGTCGACTCAGCCTTAAATGGGTACCTGTTGGGGCTGTGTTTAACCTCGGTCTCGGAGACACAAAGGTGGCCGGCCGGACGTGGCGCTGGCCACCCCTCGTGTGCCGTGTCGGCCTTCATAGGTGCTACTCGCCAACAGCACTTGCACCCGACTGTCTGATAAAGGCTACACGGGGGGGGGGGGGGGGGATCTTTTTCCGGTTTTTTTTGCCGGCAAACAGCCCTTGGGACAGAAAAGTTTCAAAACTTGACCTCACTTCGCGTTTAGCTGCCCACCACCAGGTATGGAATTAACCCAGCAGCTGTCCGCCCGCCCGTCCGTGTCTGCGTGTGCCCGTCCGTGTGTGTGCGTGTGTGTGCATGTGTTTGTGTGCGTGTGTGTGCGTGCGTGTGCGTGTGTGTGTGTGCGTGTGTGCGCGTGTGCGCGTGTGTGCGTGTGAGTGTGTGTGGGTGTGTGTGTGCGTGTGCGTGTGCGTGCGTGTGCGCGTGTGTGCGTGTGCGAGTGTGCGCGTGCGTGCGCGTGCGTGTGGTGTGCGTGTGCGTGCGTGTGTGCGTGTGCGCGTGTGTGTGCACGTGTGTGCGTGCGTGTGCGTGCGTGTGTGCGCGTGTGCGCGTGTGTGTGGCGCGTGTGCGTGTGTGCGCGTGTGCGCGTCCCGCCTCCCCGCAGTGTGGAGTGGGGAAGCGGTGCACTGTGGAGCGGCCTCTGAGCGAGCTGCACATGCACAGCAGCAGAGACAAGTCCGGTGAGCGCCGAGCGCGGGGCGTTGACGTGGGCTGAGCTGAGCGTCTGTGTGCCCTGCGGTTTCGATTTAAAGCTTCTTTCGTGACTGCAGGGACTCATCTTCTTGGTTCTCTCGGTAAAGTCACGTAGAAGGGAAATACTAAAATAATAAAATAAAACTAATAAAACAATTCTCACGACGTTTCGGCCACAATGCAAGCAGCCGTCCTCAGGTGAAGAAACAGACTCTGTCTTCTCGACAGACCTGGTCTTCACCTGAGGACGGATACTTGCGTTGTGGCCGAAACGTCGTGAGAATTATTTGATTATGTTTTATTTTTATTATTTTATTACTTCCTTCTACGTGACTTTACCGAAAGAACCAAGAAGATGTGTGCCCTTCGTTGCTGTTTTGCGCTCTCAGTCGCCATGACGCCTCCCGTATGTTCGGCAGCCCCAAAGATTTTTCCTCACTGGCCCAGTTTGGTGTTTTTTGGATCCAGCTCACGATGGGCCAACTAGATTGCGCGTCGCCACATCACAACGGCGAGCTACGAGTGCCGCACAGTTTGTCACACAAGACTATTGAACTCAACTTAAATGCCATTGGGACCTCATTTGCCAGTAGAAAAATATGATAATTGTTTTTTTATACCCTTTTATGTGGCAACAAAACTTGTCAGATAAAAGGTACAGTGCATACATTATCAGAGTTATGTTTTTGTTTGCATTACGACTGCAGGTATTGTTGTCTATGCAACATGACTCCTTGTGAAAAAGGTGTCAGTTTTGTTGCCAGATAAAAGGGTAAAAAAAATATTATCATAAACTTAAATAACTGCCCGTATCCCGAATTTGGCCCGGTGTGTTTACGAATGGCCGGGCCGATGTTAGTCCCAGTCCACCATCACTGAAGACGCTGAATGTTTATTTGTTTATTGACGTAATCACCGTCGCCTTCTCAAGCCCTGGGGCTCTCGACCACCGAAAGCCGGGCCACGTAGGCCTCAGTTGTCGTGTGAGTTCTTCGATCCTTCGGACCGGAGACCACTTGAAGTGGTCTCAGAAGTGGCTCGTGATCATCTCGCCGCCACCACCACCGCACAGACAACCGGCGCGGCTCCACCTCATCCGCGTTCCGCATCTCATCTTCCTTCCTCTCGTTCCGCAGACGACCTCGGCGGCGGCTCAGACGCGCGGACGTCCCCGGTCGGGCTCGCCGACCCCGTGACCTCCGCCCCGGGTCGTGACCCCGACCCGCATTTCCACTGCGACCTGCGCTCGCGGGACAGCTCCGAGGTGTACCGCTACCCGAGCCCGCTGCACGCCGTCGCCATGCAGAGCTCCGCATTCCTGCACCGGCGAGGCGCCGGCGACGACCGCGACGCCGCCGCGTCGCCCGACGGAAAACCTCCTCCGATGAGCGATGGCGCCCGCCGCCACCGTCGCCACGACGACGCCGGCGCGGACGACGAGGTTGACCGCGACCGTAGCGGCGCCACTCGGCGCCGACAAGGCGACCGCCACATCCGCGCTGCTGCAGAGGCGCGAGAGGAAGGCGGAGGCTGCCCGCGCCAACCTGAGCGTGCGGTATGAACCAGCAGTGCCCGTCCCGGCGGCCACGGCGTACGGTGTCGGCGGCGGGGCGGGCGGCCGCGGTGGGCTCGGCGGTGGGCGGCGGCGGCGGTGCGCTGCCCGCGCTGGTGCGGCCCGCGTCCATCGCTCACTATGACACCTCGCGCCGCCACCACGACGACGATGACGACGACGGCCATGACGGCGGTGACGATGCCGAGCGGCGGTGGAGAGCGTCTGGCCCCCACGTCCATCCTGGCGCCGGCGATCGTCGCGGGAAATCGCCAAACCTGCAGCAGCAGCAGCAGCAGTCCACCAACGGGGAGCACGAGTTCCAGCGCCGCGCCCTGACCTCCATCTCCACGGACCTGCGCCCGCAGCGCGGCGCCGGCCGGTGGAGCGCGGCGGCCGAGCCAACGGCCGGCGCCCTGGGCTGGCGGCCGGGCGAGCTGGGCGGGCCCCCGGTACCAGCAGCGGAAGGCGCGCATCTGCAAGCTCGGCCACGGCAGCTGGGCCGGCTCCCTGCACAAGTCGGCGGACCTGCGGGGCGGCCACTGGCGACGACGGCGACAGCGCCTCCTCCGACCACCGACGGCACCCGAGGAACGCAGCTCGGTCGTCGTCGCCCAAGGGGGCACCGGCTGCGCGAGGGCGTGGAGCTCGTGCGGCAGCGCTTCCGCTTGCCGGGCGCGCCGGGCGCCGGCGGGGAAGGCGCCAGCTCCGAGCCGGACCGTGTCGGGCGGTGGACGCCAACTAACGGAACGGGAGGAGGTTGCGGGCGGCTCGTCGGTGTTCGATTGCCGCCGGCGATTGGTGCCACATTCCGTCCGAGATCCGCGGCATCGGCGGGTGCCGCGGGGACCGGAGCCGATGGATATCGGCGGTGGTGGTGGCTGGGGAGGTGCCGGTCGGTTCGTGTTGGAAACGGTGAATTCCCAGGTCCTGTTCGGACACCACGCCACTGACGCTGTCCGTGACCAGGGATCTGACTCGGGTCAGATCCCTGGTCACAGTGCGCTGACTGCTGTGTGGGGGGGGGTTCACAAAGCCATCGATATCTCACGCACGTGATCCCGCGTGTGTTTCATGAGCCTTCACAATCGACGTTGAGCCATTGGTCCGTATCGTTTTTAACTGTTACAGCTCCTCCGGGAAAGTTCGATCATCAAAATAATAATCATCACCAGGTGTGGTGAAAACCACACCTGATGATGGATTCGTTTTAGCGGCGAGCCCAATCGTGTTTTGATTTTGTTGTTGTAACTTTCTGACGTGCCCCAGAGAGCTACCAAGAGAGAGCTTGACAGCTCGTAGAATCCCGCCAGTGTTTATAAATATTACAATTCTGATAGCCAAGCACAATCCACCTTCAATCGGCAGCTCGATGTGCACCTGTTGAGGCTCTCACCTGTCCGGGCTGTTGACGTACGAGAGACAGAGGTCGCAAACGGGTTTTGATTCCTTACCCGTACCCGTACCCGGCCGCACCAGGGTCGCAAATGGATACCCGCACCCGTACCACCGCTCCTCTCCACGATGGAGACCGCTCTACACAGAAACCTGTTTCAAGTGTTCAGGCGTCATTGACGCTCGCCCGGTGGAGCGGTGGCGCCGCGGTTTCAGCGCATTTGCGTTCTGGACCCGGAGAGCCGAGTTCGATTTCCCGAACAGACACTGGAACATGAGCGGGACAGAGGCGTGACATCTTGCACGCGCTGCGCCTCGCCCACCCGCGGGCAACTGGCAATAGCCAGAGGGGCCTCCGCTGCGTGGGCATGGAGAAGGAATGGAACGTGAACACGGCGCAGTTGTGGTCTGGGCCGAGCACGAGACTTCGAAGCGATTTGGCAACAGCGCTCGCGTCGAGCCCAGGGTCTCTCGTGCTGGACGAGAGTTGTCGGCTTCGATGCTCGTGTGCGGAGACACCGAGGCGAGGGGTGTAAGTAGCCGACATTTGGTAAACATGGCACGGGAACAAATGGCACACGTGGACACCGGGACACAAACATTTCACGATGAAACAGGACTCTACTAACAGTTAAAAGTGGTGTGCTAACAGTTATAAGTACTGTACTGACGGTTGTATACAGATATGAATGAAAGAGTTGATTCATCCCAAACCCCGAACCTGTTTCATTGTGCCTTCTTTCTCTCCAGAATTGATCACTCGTGCCATTTTTTCTTCCTTTACCAGTTTTACCTGTGACATTTTTATCTGTTTTACCTGTGCCTAGGTGCCTTCTTCCAATAAATGTTTTTGGAAAAAACCGTGAAACTCAATCAATGGCTGTCTATCTCTCACTCTTCGTGTATCTCTCTCCGTGTCTCTCTCTCCGTGTCTCTCTCTCCGTGTTTCTCTCTCTCCGTGTCTCTCTCTCTCTCCGTGTCTCTCTCTAGTCTCTCTCTCTCCGTGTCTCTTCTCTCCGTGTCTCTCTCTCGTCTCTCTCTCCGTGTCTCTCTCTCCGTGTCTCTCTCTCAGTGTCTCTCTCTCCGTGTCTCTCTCTCTCCGTGTCTCTCTCTCCGTGTCTCTCTCTCCGTGTCTCTCTCTCTCTCTGATCCGGCCGTACATATACTAAAATTGGAACGATACAGAGAAGATTAGCATGGCCCCTGCGCAAGGATGACACCCAAATTCGTGAAGCGTTCTCTCCGTGTCTCTCTCTCTCTCTCTCCACCTGTTTGGGTGCGGCCGCACGAACCTGTTGCTCCCGCTCCAACGTTGGTGTGGATGGAGGCCTGGGCTCACGTGATAGCCTGAGCCTAGGCTGAGAGAGTGCCCACGCGTTTATAGACGCTTTACCCCGCTTTTTTTTCGTTTATTGAGTCGTCGTGTTCAACATCCTTCTCTTCCTTCACTGTGAGTTCTCCGTTTCTTTCACGTGGTGCTGGTTTTATTTGTTTTGTGTGTTTTCTTCCATCCCTACGGCACCACGAGCAGCCTTGGGCCTGCTGTGGCTGCCTCTCTCACCCCCCTCTCTCGGTGTGTCTCTCTTTCTGTGTCTCTCTGTTTTTCTGTGTCTCTCTCTCTGTCTCTCTCCTTCTGAGTCCCTCTCGGTGTTTGTCTCTGTGTGTCTCTCTCTCTGTGTCTCTCCCCCCTCCGTGTATCTCTCTCTGTGTACCCCCCCCCCCGTGTCTATCTCTGTCTCTCTCTGTGTCTCTCTCCCTCTCCGTGTCTCTATCTGTGTGTCCCTCCCCCGTGTCCATCTCTCTGTCTCTCTCCCCCCTCCGTGTCTCTCTCTCTGCGCCCCCCCCCCCCCCGTGTCTGTGTGCTCTCTCTCTGTGTCTCTCTCCCTGGTCTCACTCACTCACTCGCAGCACTCTCTCTTTCTCTCGTGTGGGTTTCCTTTGTTCTTTTTTCTCACTCTTTCTTTCTAGTGAGTTCCTCCTTGGTTTCACGGGTCTTGTGGGTTTAGGTGGGTCTTTATGATTTTTTGTGCATTTATTTATTTATTTTCCCCTCCAATTTATTTGGGGTAGTGCAGCCGCGTTTTGCACGCTAGGGTGCTGTCGCCAAGCATCATGGCACAGTACCCCAAGCTTTAAACCCTCTCGCGAAGGAACGGCGTGATGGTGTTCCCCCCGCCCGAGATCACCGTTGAGGCCGTCGTCGCGGCGGCGGCTGAGGTCATTGGCATGGCGGGCATCCTCGTTAGCGAACGGGAAAATCACGGGGTCGTCCTTTATACGGCGGGGGAGGCCATGGTGGCGCGCCTTGCAGAGACGGAGCTGGACGTGGGGGGGGAGCTGTTTTTACAGTGCACCCCCCTCTCCTCGCCTGCCGTGAAGGTGCTCCTCTCCGGCGCGCCGCCATTCCTGAAATGTGCGGACCTGCAGCGGGACCTCCTCCGCTTAGGCACCGTAGTGTCCCGCGTCATCATGTTGCCATTGCGGACGAGGGACACGAGGATGGCACATGTAATGTCGCTGCGGCGACAGACATTTATGATATTGAAGGACGGCAATACAGAACTCAACGTGACCCTGAAGTATACCATCGAGGGACACGTTTACACCATATACGCCTCCACGGCTGTACAGCGTTGCTTCGGCTGCGGCGGCGTCGGCCACACCCGGAGGAGCTGCCCGACCAAGGGCAAGGAGAACGTTGCTCCACCCGTGCCGGCGCACGCTGAGCAGCGGCAGCAGCAGCAGCAACAACAGCAGCAGCAGCAGCAACAACCACAACAACGGCAGCAGCAACAACAACAGCAGCAGCAACAGCAGCAGCAGCAACAACCACAACCACAGCAGCAACAGCAACAGCAGCAGGAACGCGCTGACTGCGCCTGGCCGCGCAGAGCCGGCGCCTGAAGGCGACAAAGATGGCTTCGTGCTAGTTAGGTCATGAAAGCGAAAAGCCAAAGCCAGCCGAGCAGAGGGGGGGTGCGACGGCACCTTTCCAAAGCGGGCGGGCACCGCTGGCGGCACCACCGAGCCGGACGGCTGCCCAGAAGGGGCGGCAGGGAGCGGCAGTGAGGGCACGGCGGAGAACACGGTGAGCGAGCACAGCCGCCGCCGCCGCCGGCGGCCAAAACCACCCGCCGGATGCGACCGAGGCAGAGGGACGACCACCGGACCCAGCCGCGGCCGCACCGGCACGAGCAGAGGAGCGACTGCGGGCCACTGTCGCGCCTGAGGGCGCAGCGCCACCCGAGGGGACCGCCCCATCGCTCGGCGGGGCGACGACCACGGATCCCGCGGACGAGGCACGCCCGAGCAGGGTGAGACCCCGGCTCCTTGCAGCGCAATGGAAGAGATGGCGGTCACACCCGAGGGGGACGACGACGTTCTACCCGCCTCGACGTGCGACGGGGAGGGGGCCGCGGAGGCCACAGAAGGAGAGCACCCCGAGCCTGGCGAGACCCCGGTTCCGCCCGGGTCGTCGGAGGAAGTGACGGCCGGAGTACGCGCCGACACACACGGGGACTCTGACGACGAAGAGCAGTCGGGGTCCGACGTCGACGACGAAGGAGCCAGTGAAATGTTTTTTTCGGGAGTAGGAGGGGAGCAGGAGTACGTACCCGAAACCGTCCAAAGCTTCCTCCAATCGTCCTTCAGGAAGCGTCGAGTCAGCGTCCAAGCGAGCTTCCCCGATGTGATGGGCTTCCTGAACACCGCACAAAATATACAACGGGACCCCAATAAATGCGGCTTCAGCCAGCAGAAATGCTACCGGTTGCAGAAGTTTGTACAAAAACTGAGGAAGGGGTGCACCCCCCTTCCGCAGTGACCACCGGTGGCACCCACCCCCCCCCCCTATTGCAATGGCGTCAGGCGTCCGCGTGGCGAGTCTGAATTGCAATAGTGCTCGAAGCGATGAGAAATGGAGACGCATGTGTCGTTTTCTTGTCGACCAAAACGTCGAAGTGGCGCTCCTACAGGAGACACACCTCGATGCCACGCTGCAGGCTCAACGACAACACCTCATGGGCGGCCGGTTCTTCTTTAGCCACGGGGAGGCCAAGGGGGGGGTCGCGATTGTGTGCGGCAAAAAATTCACTCCTGACCATGTGACCTTTAGGGAGATCGTGAAGGGACACCTGATTACGGCCGAGTTTGTGCTCGGCGACGTCAGGCTGCGGGTAGTCAACGTGTACGCACCGAGCGCGAGCCGCGAGAGGGGGCTTTTTTCTCGGGCGCACTGAGGGACACCCTGGACGAAGCCGACTCGGACGAGGTGCTCACGATCGTCGGGGGTGATTTTAATTGCACCCTCGACCCGACTCTCGACCGTAATGGCGCCGAGCCTCACCCGGAGACTGCGCAGGCATTGGCTGACATAGTACGGAGGCTAAACCTACTCGACACGTGGCACCTGCAACATCCGGCCCAGCGCAATATACGTGGTGCCGGTGTGGGCACAAGGGCGGATTAGCCTCGCACGGCTGGACTGACTCTACGTGAATGC
>NW_026892140.1:103465-144191 GCF_015708825.2 Lethenteron reissneri
CAGCAAATCCACTCACTCACTCACCCACCCACTCACCTACCAACTCACACAACCACTCACCCACTCCATTGACCCACCCACTCACTCATACTCTCACTCACTCACCCAACCACTCACCCACTCACTCACATACCAACTCACACACCACTCACCCACTCACTCACCCACTCCATTTACCCACTCACTCACTCACCCACCCACCTCAGCAAACCCACTCACTCACTCACCCACCCACCCACTCACCTACCAACTCACACAACCACTCACCCACTCCATTGACCCACCCACTCACTCATACTCTCACTCACTCACCCAACCACTCACCCGACCACTCACACACTCACACAACCACCCACCCACCCACTCACTCACTCACTCACCCACTCACTCACCCACTCACTCACTCACTCACCCACCCACCCACCTCAGCAAACCCACTCACTCACTCACCCACCCACTCACCTACCAACTCACACAACTGTGATGCCGCCGCCACGAAGCCGTTCGGCAGGCGCCCAAATCCCCGACCTCGCCACCACCAAGCAACGGAGCCAACCCCGCGTCCCCCTCACCTCACCTCACATGAACACACCCGCACGCATTTTCCCCCACCCATAGAGCTGGAAGGGGAGGTACCTGGCCGACCGGTTTTTATCCGAGAAACCCTTATCGGGGTTAACTCTCACGGTTTCCGGCGATCAGGGAATTGGATGACCTCCCCCGTGCTACGTGGCACCGCGGCGCTGCGACCAGCCTTAATATGGTATGGTCGCGGCATGGGGCATTTGGCCACCGCGGTTGAGGCGCATTTCCCCCCACACACACCCCCACGGGTCGACGGGGCAAGCAGGGGAGGGACGGGACAGCATGAATAGCGGGACCGCAGGAGCTGTTGCGCATAGTCATGGAGGGTTGGGATAATTACGCTTGAGCGCGCAGGCCCCATTGTTAGGAAGGGTAAGGGAGTAATTAGGATGTACGCCGCCAACGCAGCTCACTGATTAGCAGATCAAAAGCGCCCGGAACCGCCGTGCGCGGGCTCGAGGTGCACGAGCCCATTGTTCAGCGCAGCATCCCCTTTGAGGTAGGGAGGATAAATAGAGGGGCGCAGAGGGGAAATCGCTCTCTTACTCCAGCGCCAGGCGACCAGACGCAGCTCCAGCCAGCGACCCGGACGTCCGTGTGACGCACCGAGGCACGCGGTTAGCACAAGGATCAGCGGACCGCCGTGGACACTTAACAGTGAGTAAGAAGGTGAATTAGAATCATAGCAGATAAATCGGGAATAGGTATAGAGGTATCAGCGTAGGCCAGCCTCGTCGACTCACTGATTTAGTTCCAGGTAGCGGATAATAAATCATTAATAGCTGATCGTGGCCTCGTGTGATCTCGTGTTATAAGTGTGAACGCGTGTGGTACGGTGTATGCGTAAGCTCTCGGCGTGCGTAATCGGCGTACCCCAGGTGCGCGATCATAACGTAAGCGGCCAGCAGGCGGCGAGCGCTGCGCAGAGCGGCGCAAGAGTGGGTATCGCGTGTGGAGCTGTATGTGTGTGCGCGCACGTTCACGACGTGTATAATACAGGTGCGCGATCCTAACGCGAGCGGTCAGTGTTGAGTGAGTGCCGCGCAGAGCTGTGTGTGGGAGTGCGCATACGTTCGTTACGTGTCGGATACGGATGCGCATTGGTAACGTGCCGCACAGGGCTATACTGCGAGCACGGCGTTTGATTGATGATGATGTGCGCACGTATGCTCGCAGCGTGGGAGCGCGGCGCGAGGCTGTAATAGTAGGGGCGTCGCGTTCGAATGCCGGCGAAACCGTAGCGGGTAATAGGGAGGTGGGGTAACGTAAACGGAATAGGGGATGCAGGCGGGAGGGACCCCGGGGGCCAACGGCCCCCACACATCCACGCAAGCTCCCGATGCTCCGTTTTGAAGTTTTAAAATGAAACAACTTTGAATTGTGTTATGTTTTGAATTTGATAATTCTATTTCTTCATTAAAAGCTTGTTATTTTACATCTGGAAGACTTCATTGAAAACGACATTTCGTGTGAATTTTCTCTCGTCGTGAAGTAGATGGCCTTGCCGGGGTTCTGTTCGATGCGGACTTTCACCTGGTTGGGATCGTGGGGTTGAGATGAGGCGACACAGAGCTGCTGGCCGTGCCAGAAGACCGCCGTCTGCAGATCAATTCCAACGCGATCGAACGTCTGTCCCTGTGCCTCTGTCGTTCATGCAGGGGACGCGTAGGTTTGCAGCGCCCCCTGCATGAAAACGACAGAACGTGCAGCGTTCGTCACGAAGTTGTGCGTAAGCGCCATAACAAGGCGCTGTCAGCTGACCTGCCACCACGTGCACGGTTCAACAGGGGGCAGCCGAGAGAGAGAGCGAGGTGCCTAGGGGTCGACCAAAGGTTAAACCCCCGGCCCCCCACCCGTCCCTAAGGCCCCTTAAGATAAGACCTTCCAGAAGGTTCTGGGAGGGGGGGGGGGTCAGGAGGGGAGGGGCGACCCCGACGTGGGGATAAAAGTCCGGCCCTCTGGACGGGCCAGGCGGTGTTCACCAGCTCAAGCCTGAGGACATCCCAAGACGTGAAGACTGGAGCGGCACCCGGGGACCCTCAACGAGGCTCTAGCCAGAGCCGCGTTGTAGCGGACCCGAGGTGAGCTCCTGTACCCTGGCTGGGACGGCTCGTCCAGTCTTCCCTGAACGCCGCCGGGCTCAGGGACCCGTGGGTAGCAGAGCCCGGAGTGTGCAGGCTGCTGCTGCTGCTGCGGTAGAAGGGGCTGTCACTCCCGTGGGCTGTCGGGTGGAAGGGGCCGTACTCCTGCGTGTTAGAGTCGTGGCTAGAGGAGCCGAGTTCGACAGAGTTGTTACAATAAACGCGTTGCCTCAACCAGACGTCCCCGTGTGGTGAGTCAAGGACACGAGACTGACACTAAAGAGCGTCGCCAGTGGGTTTTCAAAGCACCTTCGTCTTACAGAAATCAATTTCGCGTGAGCCCACCGCATTACAACAATGCTCAGCTGTAGCTCACGTGACTTCTGCCGCGACAATGTCTGGATGTTTTCGCCTGAGGACGACTGCTCGTGTTGCGATCGAAACGTCTTGATTTATTATTTTTTTTTCTACCTACGTGACTTTACTGAAAGAACCAAAGAGTATGAAAGACGTCTTGTCTGCTGATCTTGTTCATGTCAGTGTATATCGATATCCCACATTGCTTACACTACACACCACACACATCGGTTTCATTTTATTATTCAATTCTGTTTTTCTTGAGTAAGCAAGCAAGTGAAGTTAATATAAAGGATTTAAAAATGAAAGATCCCCTCTTGACATGCCCCGTATATTCCCGAGGGCACTAGCGTTGACCCGTTTTACCACTTTCAAGAACCTGGCGGCTTCAATTTAACTGCTCTATAAATAGTCTCCAGTGTACAGCGTGGGGGCAGGGATTTCATGCCATGTGGTTAGTCAACATTTGCGTCATCATGAAACGGGCGGCTAGAGTCCTCTCTTCCTCTGGCTTGAGATGGCTGCCACCTATGGGTCAGATGATTGCCACCATTAAGCAATTGGTATTAAATATTGAATTTTTTTCCCCTAAACAGTGTAAAATTTTTGAAAAAATTTTTTACAAATTAATTGTCACGCACAACGAGTCTGTGTGCAAAATGTCAGCTCGATTGGATCACGGGAAGTGGGTTAAAAAACGACCGAAAGATTTGCACGGTCATAAGCAAGCAAGCACGCAAGCAAGTGAACTTATTATAAAGGATTAAAAAATCCAGGGAAAAACTGCAAAGTCTTCCAGAAAAAAGCACTGTACACCAACGCTGTGCAAAAATCCCAGTGGGATGCCAGTCAAACAACAACAACCACAAGACAACTTAGATTAAAGCCATCATTCTAACTGTACTACAACAAACAAACATGGCCAAACCAAAAACTTTTGAAATCACCAAAATGAAGCCATAAGCAATGTAACAGTGATCATAGGAACTGTGACCGAAATGTCACAATAAACGACACAAAGCACGTTCCACCAAACCCTGTAGCCAAAGCTGGCTGCATGAGTCGCTCCACAACAGCAGGAGCATCAGTAGGAGTATAAAAACTATTTCAAATGCACCTTTAAAGATCTAAGGTGGAGAGCTCTGAAATCAGCTCGTATGCAGGTGCTCCGTGGATTGTTGCATTGCAAGAAAATGTGATGATGACAGCTTGGAGAGGCCTCCATCCAGCATAGGATTTAATTTTGGTTGATAATGATGAACATGAATCTCTCACTCGGCTTTGCCGCCTGTTTACATAAAAGACTCCCCTGAGCTGTATCGCCACTAGGTGGCACCATATCACAATTTACTCCAATTCTGGCAATATGTTCACGAGATGCATGAAAACGTCGAGGTCGGCTCGCCAGAAGAGGGCTCCGGGAGAGAGTTGGTGTAGCTTTGTTATTCCTTCATTGCAGGAACGAAGACTACAGTGGTTGACTAGATGGTTTACTGTATTTACCAGGTAAGGTTGCCCTTTGGGTTTATTGCCGACGCAACTCAACAACTTAAGCAAGATAAGCGGACTTCCTCACTGCTCGGAACGTGAACCAACGCTCACGGACGGCGCAGTAACGAGGATATGACCTCGCGGCTAGGAACGGAAACGCACCATCCCTGCAGATCATTGCCAAAAACCTCGACTGCCGCTGGGACATCCCAAACAAATACAATCTCGGTTGGAATGTTTCCACGAAAGCAAACCGTCCTGGATTGTTTAAAACTGTTTCCAAAGACCAGCATAAATGTTCCATTTCTCTGTTAAATGTTCACCATTCATCTCCTCTGGTTCGTGATGGCAGACTAGCGCGGTGACACACTGGGTGGGTGTGGCAGGACAAAGTGGCAAGCGAGTGGAGCAGAGGGAAAGCCAACTAGTTTCCCTTGCCAAATGAATCTAACAAAAAAAACGCACACAGAGTTGTAATGTTCGGGCCTTTAATAACCCTTGATCAAGATAAAAATGTACGTCTTGTTTGGGGCGATGTGTCAGTGGTAAAGGTCACAAGGCTATCACAATTTGTTCAACGAATTGTGCAACGCAACAGTAAATTCCTCTCCACTTAGTGCAACAAGTGAAGGATAATTTATTCCATCACGCGGTAATATTTAACTCTTAGGTTATTTCCTTGTTGCCGTTGTTGTGATGGGAAATGAACAGAAACACATTCCTGCGGAGGGAGCTGGCAGGAACGTTGGGTTGCTCGGTCAATGGCCTGCAGGGTCAACGGCGGCGTGGTGTATTCCGCAAATATGCCCGACTGTGAGGGCGGGCACAAGCCGGCGTGAGTAGGTGAAACGTTGAGTTTTATAAGGGCACCACGGGGTGACCAGCCCCTCCCCACCCAGCCTCTCCCCACCCAGCCCCACCCTCCCCACCCAGCCCCTCCCTCCCCACCCAGCCCCACCCCTCCCACCCCCCACCCAGCCCCACCCCTCTCACCCCCCACCCAGCCCCACCCTCCCCACCCAGCCCCTCCCCACCCTCCCCTCTCCACCCAGCCCCACCCCTCCCCACCCAGCCCCTCCCTGCACGACGGACGGACGGACGGACACAATAATCCCCTGTGGGCTGGTGTAACCAGGAGGTTCCTACCAGTAACAATGTTGCCAATTGCTTCGTTTTTATTTGGAAAGTCCCGGCTCTCCCGTGACGAGGTGGATCCGCACGACGATGTGTGTGAAGTGACTGTCATCGACAACACGACGATGAGGTGACGACGTGTATCCCACCGGCGAGGGTGGTGAATGGTGTCGTGGCTCTGGGGGCGGAGGGGCGTGAGATGTGGCTCACATTTCCTTAATGACTTGGTCAAGGTGCCACGTGCACGTGCATCTCACAGCGCGATTTGGGCAATTAGAACACACGACGGAATTGATTACACCTGCTTGCTTCATCAATTAAAGCCCATCGAGAATCAATTATTCTGAATGTGTTTGTGTGCATCGATTAGGGGCCGTCATTAAAATGACGTCACGCACCTGGCGTGACGTCATTTATGGACGGCCCCTTAACTACTTTTCATAGAGGATTTCACCACGGCCAAGTCGCGCGTGGTCATCATTGGTTGCCTCCCAACCACGCGGTGTTCACACAACTGCTGCAGCCGTGTGTGTGTAGGTGAGTGTCTGTGTGTGTAGGTGAGTGTCTGTGTGTGTGTAGGTGAGTGTCTGTGTGTGTGTAGGTGAGTGTCTGTGTGTGTAGGTGAGTGTCTGTGTGTGTGTAGGTGAGTGTCTGTGTGTGTGTAGGTGAGTGTGTGTGTGTAGGTGTGTGTCTCTGTGTGTGTAGGTGAGTGTCTGTGTGTGTGTAGGTGAGTGTCTGTGTGTGTGTAGGTGAGTGTCTGTGTGTAGGTGTGTGTCACTGTGTGTGTAGGTGAGTGTCTGTGTGTGTAGGTGTGTGTCACTGTGTGTGTAGGTCAGTGTCTGTGTGTGTGTAGGTGTGTGTCACTGTGTGTGTAGGTGAGTGTCTGTGTGTGTGTAGGTGTGTGCCACTGTGTGTGTGGTGAGTGTCTGTGTGTGTGTAGGTGTGTGTCACTGTGTGTGTAGGTCAGTGTCTGTGTGTGTGTAGGTGTGTGTCACTGTGTGTGTAGGTGAGTGTCTGTGTGTGTGTAGGTGTGTGCCACTGTGTGTGTGGTGAGTGTCTGTGTGTGTGTAGGTGTGTGTCACTGTGTGTGTAGGTGAGTGTCTGTGTGTGTGTAGGTGTGTGTCACTGTGTATGTGGTGAGTGTCTCTGTGTGTGTAGGTGTGTGTCACTGTGTGTGTGGTGAGTGTCTGTGTGTATAGGTGTGTGTCACTGTGTGTGTGGTGAGTGTCTGTGTGTGTGTAGGTGTGTGTCACTGTGTGTGTGGTGAGTGTGTGTGTGTAGGTGTGTGTCACTGTGTGTGTGGTGAGTGTCTGTGTGTGTAGGTGTGTGTCACTGTGTGTGGTGAGTGTCTGTGTGTGTAGCTGAGTGTCACTGTGTGTGTAGCTGAGTGTCACTGTGTGTGTAGCTGAGTGTCACTGTGTGTGTAGCTGTGTGTGTGTAGCTGAATATCACTGTGTGTGTGTAGCTGAGTGTCACTGTGTGTAGCTGAGTGTCACTGTGTGTAGCTGAGTGTCACTGTGTGTAGCTGAGTGTCACTGTGTGTAGCTGAGTGTCACTGTGTGTGTGTAGCTGAGTGTCACTGTGT
Organism: Lethenteron reissneri; assembly: GCF_015708825.2. Lineage (NCBI taxonomy): Eukaryota > Metazoa > Chordata > Hyperoartia > Petromyzontiformes > Petromyzontidae > Lethenteron > Lethenteron reissneri. Next base: position 110,699 of record NW_026892140.1, read on the forward strand.
GTGTAGCTGAGTGTCACTGTGTGTAGCTATGTGTGTGTAGGTGAGTGTCACTGTGTGTGTAGCTGAGTGTCACTGTGTGTGTAGCTGAGTGTCACTGTGTGTAGCTGTGTGTGTGTAGCTGAGTGTCACTGTGTGTAGCTGAGTGTCACTGTGTGTAGCTGTGTGTGTGTAGCTGAGTGTCACTGTGTGTAGCCGAGTGCCACTGTGTGTAGCTGTGTGTGTGTAGCTGAGTGTCACTGTGTGTAGCTGTGTGTGTGTAGCTGAGTGTCACTGTGTATAGCTGAGTGTCACTGTGTATAGCTGAGTGTCACTGTGTGTAGCCGAGTGTCACTGTGTGTAGCTGTGTGTGTGTAGCTGAGTGTCACTGTGTGTAGCTGAGTGTCACTGTGTGTAGCTGAGTGTCACTGTGTGTAGCTGTGTGTGTGTAGCTGAGTGTCACTGTGTATAGCTGAGTGTCACTGTGTGTAGCCGAGTGTCACTGTGTGTAGGTGTGTGTGTGTAGCTGAGTGTCACTGTGTGTAGGTGTGTGTGTGTAGCTGAGTGTCACTGTGTGTAGCTGAGTGTCACTGTGTGTGTAGCTGCTGCTGCGTGTGACGAGGTGGTCTGGCTCGACTCGTCACAGCGGCACTGTGACACTCCGCGAGATGGCGCGCGCCAGCGCCTCGGCCACGCGGCAGACGGCGCCATGCGGCGCGCGCGTCCACCGCTGGGCACCGCCGCACCGCCCCCTCCTCCTCCTGCGCATTGCTGCTGCTCTCACGGCGGCCTTCTTCTACGCGCGAGTGGGGTAAGAGAGAGAAGCCGGGCTCGTCGAGAAGCCGGGCTCGTCGCGCGGCGTTGTGACGGGGGGGGGGGGCTGCGATGGCGATGTCGGGTCGCTGTGAAGATCGTCGAGGGAGAAGTCTGCACGCTGCTGCTGCTGCTGCGTTCGCTCGCGCTGGTCACGGTGCCGCCGGGCGGCTCTCCGTCCACGCGCCCGTCCGTGCGTCCGTCTGCCTGCCCGATGGCTGCAGGGCGCTGTCCGCGGACACGATCTGCGGCAAGATTCCGGGACTGACGCCACAGCAGCGGGCGCTGTGCCGGAGCCACCCGGACGCGATGGTCGCGGTCGGCGAGGGTGCGCGCCTGGGAATCGGCGAGTGCCGGCACCAGTTCCGATTCAGCCGCTGGAATTGCTCGGCGCTGGGGGAGGAGACGGTGTTCGGCCAGGAGCTCCCAGGCGGTGAGCGCCCCGACTCGGCGTCAGTTCGGCAGAGGGGCGGACCCGCGGTGTGCGGTCACCCTGTGCGTCTCTCTCTGAATTCTAGAACTCGCAACGCGCCACGTTTCTTATTTATTTAAAAGTTTTTTCATTTCTCAATCATGGGCAGTCCTCTGCCTAGAACAGGAAAAAGAACAGGAGAAATCATGACCACAACCCGAGCCGGTGATCCTGTTGTAACAACCAGTGCCTGCACCACTCTCCCTGACAGCAGGTGCACCGAGTATGAAACACGAGAAACACATCCTGCACACAACCTTTGAGCGAACAAGTTTACCGTCGCCAGGGAAGAAACATGAATCCGCCTACCCTCGCAGCGGAGGCCGTCCTCAAACTCTGTGCCACACGGGGGTGGAGGCCACCGCCATTTCTCATTTGCAGCGTCACTGCCCACCATCTCTGTCTCCACCTACACCACCCTTTCCAACGGCCGACATGCAGGTGCCCTTAATCACTCTCCCGCGCGCCGCCCACAGGGCCGCCTCCTTCACGGCGCTTACGACGGCCCACGCCTGAGCCCAGACCTCCCCCGCCCTCTGTCTGAACATCCCCCAAATTATATTAGGCAATGTGGCCTTTACTGGACAAAAATGAGGCAGCAGAGGCTGACATAACTCCCACACCTCCCGAGCAAATGGGCACTGAGGGTGCGGGCCAATCTTCGGGAACACATGAACCGTCTTTATTCCGGCCTGTCCCAGGCCGCCAGCCAGGATAAATCCCATTGCCTTTTCGTCAGGGCTGGCGATGTTACGTTTTTCTAAAGTAGTCGGTGCACGGCACCCCGTGCACCTGGCACCTCTGTACCAGCCTCCTGCTTAGACGTCTCCGCCAGGACGTCCCTGGGAATCCACGACGCGCGTGTCTGGGCCGGCTCACGCCTCACGACGTGTTCGCTTGCCGCGGTGCACGACCACCCCTGAGGCCAAGCCGCGGGGGTGCCGCGCGGCAACGAAGCCGTCCCTGGCCACCGCAGGAGCCACGCCTGCCTGTGCCGTACGTAACGAGGCTTCCACCTGGAGTCCATTGGAGAAATACAGGCTGCAGCGTGTCGCAGACCAGGATCGTGGCGAGGGTGCACGTGATATTCGGGGCGCCCCTCCCACCGTTCTCGACGATTTTATTATTATACATCGTTTCCCGTTCCACTCGGCCCATCGCGCCCCCCCCCCCCCCCCCCAGATGAACCTGAAGAACATTCGCTGCAGTCTTTTCGCCATTTGTGCGCCCGGCGAGATCACGTAGGCCCGGTAGATAAGTGCCGGGAGGATTTCCACCCTCGGGACTAACATTCTACCTTCCATTGGAAGGCGCCTGTCCGCCCGGCCGGCCGGCCCGCCCCTCACCGCCCTCTCCCTTCCCATCCAATGCTTCGTCGCCGAGTCCTGCCAACAGAAGCTGACCCTAGGATCTTGATCCCCTCTCCCAGCACCGTTATACCGGTGGACGGCCCTCGAATAGCCTGGGGTCACTGAAGATCAGCATCTCACTCTTCCTCACATTTACGTTAGATCCCGAGGCCAAAAATAATCTATCCGCGAGTCCTAGGGCCTCGTATACCGAGGAGACATCTCCACAGGAAAATGACGACATCGTCCATACACATGGCTATTTTTGCTGGCTCCCTACACCCCTTTAATCCGCTGATTTCCCCTGACCGCCTGGGCAAAGGGCTCCATTCACAACATGAATGACACCGGTGACATAGGGAGACACCCCTGTCGCACACCTGACCCAGTTGGTATCTCCTCAGAGAGGACTCCATGTATCAGCAGGCTGCCCGTGAGCTTATGATACAGCAGTTGCCTTATCCAGCCGATCAATTGTTTCCCCACCCCCATCACCGCGACCCCGCGTCTCCCCCCCCACCTCCCACGCGTCCCTGCTCCACCACCCTGCTGCTCACACCGCCCCCCCCCCCCCCCTGTGCGTGGGCTCCCCGACACGAGCAGGTAGCCGAGAAGCGGCCTTCGCGCACGCCGTGATGGCGGCGGCCGTGGCGTACGCCATCACGGCGGCGTGCGGCCGGGGCGACCGGAGCTGGTGCGGCTGCGACGGCGCCAAGCAGGGCGGCTTCTACGATGCACAGGGCGGCTGCTCGGCCGACCTCAGCCACAGCCTCGAGTTCTCGCGCCTCTTCGTGGACGCGCGCGAGGTCCAGCGGAGCGCGCGCACGCTCATGAACCTGCACAACAACGCCGCCGGGCGCAAGGTGCCAGCGATTTCCCCACACCAAGCACTCCTCCAGATCCAATCCAACGCAGGCGCTGAAAACAAAATCACCCCACCCCTCCCCACTCTCTCCCCCCCCCCCTTCCCACCCCCCATTATCCTACCTCTTCTCCTCGTCATTTTTCCGGCACAATGCTTATTTTTAGCTAAGGAAAGCTGTCTCGAGTGCGGACCAATTAACTTCAAGGACAGTGCATATCATTATCATCATCAGAGTTGTTTCTTTTTGTTTGCATTTTGACTGCTTGTGTTGTGGTTCTTGTGGTTCTTGCAAACATGATGTCAGTTTTTGTACCAGTTGAAAGGGTAAAAACCTATCACTATATTTTGCCACTGGTAAAGGAGGTGTCTCATAGTGTAAATGGGGTTGTTGCTGGGCTCTGGTCCAATCACGCGGCCCGGGGTATTGGGGGGCGGAGCCTGGTCTGCGGGGCGTGTGGGAGGGGCCACCGTTCACCTCGGCTCCAATGGGAGGCGAGGTGAATGGGGGCGGAGCCAGCGGGGCATTATGGGAAGGCCGGATCTGACGATCCGGAAGGAGAGGAGTCAGGATCACATGAGGGGGAATGTATATTAGTGGGAGCCCGGAAGAGATCGGGGCAGTCGTGGAAGTTGAGAGTCTGAGCCACGCTGGGTGGTGAGAGAGAGATCCGCGCCATCGGCCACGTGGCCGAAGGTCCTCAGCACGCCGTCGGCCAGCGGGGTGCGGAGTGCGGGAGTAGAGGAGCTAACGGAGGAGCGTGCGTGGCACGCGAGAGGAGACGACGCTGGTCCGTGGAGGAGACCAGCGGGGTGCGGAGAAGAACCTAAATAGAAGACAAGCGGAGACCAGCAGTGGCTGACGGAGTCTTTTATTACATGTTTGTGTGTTGCCATAAAGGCTCATATATTGGAAAACTCCAGCACAATTGCCGCTGGTGTAATAAAATTATTAAAGTCAAAGTCTGTCTCTGTCTCTCTGTGTCTCTCTCTGTCTCTCTCTGTCTCTCTCTGTCTTTCTGTCTCCCCCCCCCCCCCCCCACTTGTCCCCACCTACCTCCCCGATGCTCTCCTGCCCTCTCGTCTCTCTCTCCCCCCCACGTGCCGCCAGGTGCTGGAGGAGAAGATGAAGCCGGTGTGCAAGTGCCACGGAGTGTTGGGCTCGTGCACCACCAGGACGTGCTGGGCCACGCTGCCCCAGTTCCGCGAGGTGGGCTCCGCGCTCAAGCGCAAGTACGACGAGGCGGTCCACGTGGAGCCGGTGCACGCCGGCCGCTACCGCCACCGCTACCCCGCCTTCCTCCAGGCGAGGCGCTCGCGCGGCCACCGCAAGCCGCTCCACACGGAGCTCGTGTTCACCGAGAGCTCGCCTAGCTACTGCGAGGAGGACCGGCTGACGGGCAGCGTGGGCACGCGGCCGCCCGTGCGACCGCACGTCGCCGCACGCCGACGGCTGCGAGCTGCTGTGCTGCGGCCGCGGCTACGACACGCGCCGGTACACGCGCTCGTGGCATTGCAAGTGCGAGTTCCGCTGGTGCTGCTACGTGCGCTGCAGCACGTGCAGCGAGGGGGCGGAGGAGTACACGTGCAAGTGACGGCGGCGGCGGCTTGCTGGGAAGCTGGGGCCCCGACTAATCCGCCGGCTCGATCGCTCGCCCCGTCGACTGTCGGCCATGGCCCCCACGGGCCTCGCCCCTGGCAACAACAATCATGGCCGGACAAAATTGTCAGCGGATGTCGCTGCCTGATGGCGCGGCTGTCGTTCCGCACCTCGCAGTTGCCCTCAACTCCCCTCCCTCACTCCACCCCACCCACCGCCACCCTGCGGGATTGCCGACGGGGTGGGGGGGGGGCGCCAGGCGGATCCCTGCAAGAGTGAGATCTGCAATCGGCTCCCGAGCCTGGGACAAAGTAGCCACCGAGATCTCAGCATGATGGGAGAGAGAGGAGGAGTCGGTGACTCGTCCACATCGCTCACCCTGCCCTGCCCCTCCCCCCCACCACCACCTCTGCCCCTCCAACCACATGCCGCTTCTCCCACTCAGATTTGCTGACCACGAGGACCCACAAGTTCTGTATGTCGCCGGCACCGAGTGCAGCATCTCCCAGTGAATCCCAGCGTCCCCCCCCCCCCCCCCCCCCGGCGAGCATTTCCCTCGTCGAACACGGGGGAAATGCGTGGACTCGATGATCTCGTGTTTTACAGGGAAAGGTGCGCATGGAAGGGCGGCAGATGGTCCAAAAATGTGTGGTTAAATATTTTTTGCATGATTAATAACATATTTCCAATGATTACTAAGTGTGTACCCCTCATCACGGTTGAAATTATGTCTGTGTTTGTAAATTTGGATGGCCTCGTATACAAACCTTTGATGGTAGCCAGAGGGTTTGCAGAGCACCTTAGTCTCGGAAAAAACAATATCATGAGAGCCCACCGCGTTGTAGCAATGATCGGCAAAGGCGGAAGACTCAATTTTGCCGTGTTTCAAATCTTGCTTGTGCTCGCGGACACGATCAGAGACATGACGTTTCGTTTCCCCAATGTAACAATCACCACAGCTGCAACTCAGTTTATAGACTCCAGGGTATTGCAAGTCAGGGATGACATCCTTCACAGATGGGCTCTCATATATTGTTTTTTCCGAGACTAAGGTGCTCTGCAAACCCTCTGGATACCATCAAAGGTTTGTACACGAAGCCATTCAGATATACAAACACAGACATAATTTCAACCGTGATGATGGGTACAAACTTAGTAATCATTGGAAAGATGTTATTAACCATGCAAAAAAAGATTTAACTACACATTTTTGGACCATTTTATCTGACAGGCACTATTTTACTTTACCGAGTGTTGACATCCCCAGCGTTTAACAGTACTCTCCTTTTTCGTATTTGATTGTCAGCCAACACTGGTGAAAACAACATGGGCATTTTCGTTCTCTTCTGTCATGTGCACCAACAGGGGCTTGCGCACAAACACGTCCACGTCGACGTCTACGTACACCTCTTTTAGCACCCCCCCCTCCCAATACGTTCCATTCATTGGCTACCACATTCTGATAAGCTCCCCCCCTCCTCCCCCTTAACTTGTATGACCCCAATAACACCATCCCCACCGTCATACATGGAGGTGGAAACATTATGCTTTGGGGGTGTTTATCTGCTAAGGGGACAGGACAACTTCACCGCATCAAAGGGACGATGGACGGGGCCATGTACCGTCAAATCTTGGGTGAGAACCTCCTTCCCTCAGCCAGGGCATTGAAAATGGGTCGTGGATGGGTATTCCAGCATGACAATGACCCAAAACACACGGCCAATGCAACAAAGGAGTGGCTCAAGAAGAAGCACATTAAGGTCCTGGAGTGGCCTAGCCAGTCTCCAGACCTTAATCCCATAGAAAATATGTGGAGGGAGCTGAAGGTTCGAGTTGCCAAACGTCAGCCTCGAAACCTTAATGACTTGGAGAAGATCTGCAAAGAGGAGTGGGACAAAATCCCTCCTGAGATATGTGCAAACCTGGTGGGCAACTACAAGAAACGTCTGACCTCTGTGATTGCCAACAAGGGTTTTGCCACCAAGTACTAAGTCATGTTTTGCAGAGGGGGTCAAATACTTATTTCCCTCATTAAAATGCAAATCAATTTATAACATTTTTGACGCGTTTTTCTGGATTTTGTTGTTGTTTTTCTGTCTCTCACTGTTCAAATAAACCTACCATTAAAATTATAGACTGATCATTTCTTTGTCAGTGGGCAAACGTACAAAATCAGCAGGGGATAAATACTTTTTTCCCTCACTGTATATATGATGGTAATTTTAGCTGATGGAACAGGAAATAATCGTGATTAAATGTATGTAAGTATACATTAATACAGTATATATAAAGTAGAAACAAGCGGAGTGCCACATGAGGCAGTTTATCTCTTGGATAAATCATACCAAAATAACGGGTACGTAACTTTCTTAGGGTGATATTGCATCTAAGCTGATACTTTTGTCTAGACGACTAAATGCGACATTAAACTAAGAACGAGTCAGGCTGTCGTCGCTGCAGCGTCATTTATTCACAACTTACACATTCAGTGCATTCTCTAATGAAAATACGAAATGCAGTAAATCCTACTACACAGTCAGTAGCTACTACTGGCTCAGTAGATACTACTGTACAGTCCGTCGAGACAACTACAGAATCAATAGATACTACTTCCTCTGTTGTATGTAGGGCGTGTAGCTATATATAACTACGTGGGGGTAAAGATATGTTTTGAGGGGGGAGTCAACAATTTCCAGAAACCTTTGACATCAACTATTTACCGCACACTTTCTTTAACTTTTCACGTGAGGTCCAGGCACGCCAGGAGGTCCCATAGGACCCTGAGACCCTGGCACACCCTGAACAAACACAGACACAGCTTTAATAAAAACGAGTATTGTATTTAAATGCCACACATTCATACATGTCAACCCATTCGGCTTACCCCTATTCTTGTACAGGGAAATTTTGATTTCCAGCTCCGTACGGCGTGCAGCCAGTTTCAATACGACAAACACGTTCAGCAGGAGACAATCGCGCCCGTTGAGCACGCGCTAGCTCGGCCACCTACTTGCTGCCCTGCAACGCAGTTACCCTTCACGCAAGTTGCCCAACTCGTGCAATCATCTCTGCGTAGGCCACGAGGTTCGTGCCGCCAGCGGCCGGCAGCGAAGTGAAGGGTGAACTCGAACGGCACTGCCTGGTCTACCGCTCACCGCTCGCGGCAGCGCAGCTACCGTCGAGTGCACAGGCGGTGCAACTGCGCCGGTGCGCCGGAGGGGTCGAAGCACCCGGGTGCGAACAGAGGGGGGCGGGTAGTTGCTAAGCCCCGTGCCGGCAATGGTACGACGCTGACGGACGGTGAGCGGCGGCGGGTTCTGCGCCGCTACGTTGCTGGGGCAGTGCACCTCACGCGCTCGTGCGCAAGGCGCCGCACGGCGCAGTTGCCCAATCACACTTGGCTCGGTCGCGTGTCTCTTTGGAGAAGTTCCATCGTTACACGCCTCGTTCACCAAATGTGGTTTGACGTTTACACTACGAGACATCTCCTTTACCGGTGGCAAAATAGTGATAGGTTTTTACCCTTTTCAACTGGTACAACAACTGACACCTTTATACAAGGCATCATGTTTGCAATAACCACAACACAAGCAGTCAAAATGCAAACAAGAAACAACTCTGATGATGATAATGATATGCACTGTCCTTGAAGTTGATTGGTCCACACCCGAGACAGCTTTCCTTAGAGCCCGGTCACCATTGGTGTTGGACCAGATGACACCAAAAGGCGTACAACTCAAAGACAGCGCACTATCAGAGTATTGAGAGCTCGGGGTAAGCATTTACACTATGAGACATCTCCTTTACCAGTGGCAAAATATAGTGCTAGGTTTTTACCCTTTCAACTGGTACTGTCTCGGATGTGGACCAATCAACTTCAAGGACAGTGCATATCATTATCATCATCAGAGTTGTTTCTTTTTGTTTGCATTTTGACTGCTTGTATTGTGGTTATTGCAAACATGATGGACTTATGGCACTTGTTTTATTAAACTCTTGAATAAGATTTGGTTATAACTGTTGATGTTATGTAGCTGTAGATGTGACACAAACTATTGCTTTCTGAAAGATCTTGTAAAAAACAAGGGCAAAATTCACTTGTTTTAAAGTTTAATGATAACAGACCACTTTGCATTACTTATAACTCCTGTTAAAAATGTTCATGAGGTAAAGATATTTAACTCATGGAAATGTAAGGTATTCTATACAGTTTGTTCAATGTTATCTGACTGAATGAAAGGCAGAATTGCGTTTTTAGAGTTGTTCACGTCTGCCTGAGTGGCTTATATTTGGTTACATTGTCATTTGAAAAATAAAGTTAATTGTGGCAATGACATTTTTTTTAGAACAGTGTGTGTGTTTTCACGTAACTTTTGTGGTGAAAAAAATAATGTCGGAAGGGACTATTGGCCCCCGGGCATCTTCATTTGATCAAACTTGGCCCTCTTTGCAAAAAAGTTTGGACACCCCTGAGTGACGCGATATCGGAGTCGGTCGCTCCAAGACTTCCAACGTTCCCCTCGTGGGCCGGGAAGTCGTCACGATGCCGCCAGGCGGCGCTCCAAGACGCGTGACCTCGAGGCAGCCCTCGAGGTCACGTCCAGACGCCGCACAAATGAGCACTAACGAGGCTGCTATGGACGACAATTTCCGCGATGGAAATCCGTCACACGTAGCGTGCTCTGTACGTGCACGTACTTTGGAACAAATGACAACTAGTTCTAGATTTGAAGCTTTCGTGACTGCAAGGATTCATATTCTTAGGTTTTTTCGGTAAAGTCACGTAGGTGAAAAATTAAAATTAATAAAAGTAAAATAAAAATGTAATAAAAATCACGTTTCGGAGGCAACACAAGCTTCCGTCTTCAGGTGGAACCGTCACACCTCTCACTTGATGCAGCAGTCAGGCTGTGACGGTTCCACCTGAAGACGGAAGCTTGTGTTGCCTCCGAAACGTCGAGATTTTTATTTTTTTATTTTATTTTTACTTTTATTAATTTTTTACCTACGTGACTTTACTGGAAAAAACCTAAGAATATGAATACTTGCAGTCACGAAAGCTTCAAATCTAGAACTCGAGGCTACTTCATCAATACGCTGTGTTTGCGGCCTGCTACACTGGACTTCAGAAGAACGAGTAGATGAGTCTGACTCTCGTTCACAACAAAATCAAGCACTTGCGATTTGAAAATAAGCAGAGTGCTCGAAATTGCTGTAAACGTGAACAGAATAGATATATCGACTTGTGTGTGCTGTGTGTGTGTGTTGTGTATGTGCTGTGTGTGTGCTGTGTGTGTGCTGTGTGTGTGGGTGCTGTGTGTGCTGTGCTGTGTGTGCTGTGTGTGTGTTGTGTGTGTGCTGTGTGCTGTGTCTGCTGTGTGTGTGCTGTGTGTGTGCTGTGTGCTGTGTGTGTGTATGCTGTGTGTGCTGTGTGTGTGCTGTGTGTTGTGTATGTGCTGTGTGTGTGCTGTGTGTGTGTGCTGTGTGCTGTGTGTGTGCTGTGTGTGCTGTGTGTGTGCTGTGTGTGCTGTGTGTGTGTGCTGTGTGTGTGTGCTGTGTGTGTGCTGTGTGTGTGCTGTGCTGTGTGCTGTGTGTGTATGTGCTGTGTGTGCTGTGTGTGCTGTGTGTGTGTGTGTGCTGTGTGTGCTGTGTGTGTTGTGTGGGCTGTGTGTGTGCTGTGCTGTGTGTGCTGTGTGTGTGCTGTGTGTGCTGTGTGTGTGTGTGCTGTGTGTGTTGTGTATGTGCTGTGTGTGTGCTGTGTGCTGTGTGTGTGTGCTGTGTGTGTTGTGTATGTGCTGTGTGTGTGCTGTGTGCTGTGTGTGTGTGTGTGTGCTGTGTGTGTTGTGTGTGCTGTGTGCTGTGTGTGCTGTGTGTGTGTGTGCTGTGTGTGCTGTGTGTGTGTGTGCTGTGTGTGTTGTGTATGTGCTGTGTGTGTGCTGTGTGCTGTGTGTGTTGTGTATGTGCTGTGTGTGTGCTGTGTGCTGTGTGTGTGTGTGCTGTGTGTGTTGTGTATGTGCTGTGTGTGTGCTGTGTGCTGTGTGTGTGTGCTGTGTGTGTTGTGTATGTGCTGTGTGTGTGCTGTGTGTGTGTGTGCTGTGTGTGTTGTGTATGTGCTGTGTGTGTGCTGTGTGCTGTGTGTGTGTGCTGTGTGTGTTGTGTATGTGCTGTGTGTGTGCTGTGTGCTGTGTGTGTGTGTGCTGTGTGTGTTGTGTATGTGATGTGTGTGTGCTGTGTGTGTGCTGTGTGTGCTGTGTGCTGTGTGTGTGTGCTGTGTGTGTGCTGTGTGTGTGTGTGCTGTGTGTGCTGTGTGTGTGTGCTGTGTGTGCTGGGTGCTGTGTGTGTGTGCTGTGTGTGTGTGCTGTGTGTGTGTGTGCTGTGTGTGCTGTGTGTGTGTGCTACTGCTGTGTGTGCTACTGCTGTGTGTGCTGTGTGTGTGTGCTGTGTGTGCTGTGTGCTGTGTGTGTGTGCTGTGTGTGTGTGTGCTGTGTGTGTGTGCTGTGTGTGTGTGGTACCTCATGGGGAGCAGTAGTGTAGCTGTTAGCGCTATGCTGCGCTACGAACCCGGCGACCAGAGTTCGATTCCTGCTCACGGCCAATACCAAGTGACTATTATCTGAAACTGTCCTGGGCATCCCCTAGGTAGACTCAACCTCAAATTAGTACCTGGTGCGATGTGCAAACATCGTCACTAGGGAGACAAAGGCGGTCGGGCGTGGTGCTGGCCACCCACCCCCTCGTGTGCCACAGTGCCGGCCTTCATAGGCGCTGCTCGCTAACAGCACTTGCCCCAACAGTCTGTTAAGGCTACACGGGGGATCTTTGTCTCTATTTACGTGACCGTGTCGTCTACACGCTGTCTGTTGATTATGTTAACGGCAGGCTTTGATTCCTAAAGCAATTAAAGAAATTGTGCCGTGTTTACGGAATGTGGAGGTATCTTTTTTTAATAAACGAGACGACGCGTTGTCTCGTACAATTAAGGATTTCAACCCGAGTTTCATTGCGAGCCGGAGTTTTGGGGGCCAGGGCTCCGGAAAATATCTCCTGCCTGGTTATTCAGGCGAAGAGTGAAGGGGGGGGGGGATTCCATATTCCATTAGAAGTTAAACGAAAGGACTAACCGATAATCGATTATTATCGATTATCAAGCTAGTGATAATTGAAGTACAAACGTGCACATTATAATCGATGCTTTTCGATTCGACATTCCTGTTGTATGAATCAGGATTATCCAGCAGCCATGACTGGTCTCTGTATATGCAACGATGTTAAAATCATCGATTTTTTAAACACACTCTCATCGATAATCGGAATCACTAACAGGGGTCATTGCACGAAACGTCGTCGTCTCGTATATTGTTTTCATCTTCATGGCAGTGTTGTCGATTTTTTTTCGTTTGAAGGGAGGGGGAGGGGGTGGTGTCATCATTTTCAAGGATGACAGTGGCGGGGGGAGGGGGCGGGGGGATGGGTGGGCAGTGGGTGTCTGCGAGCTCCTATTAAGGCCGGAGCATCGCACTCCACGGAGGGATGCGAGTCAGTGTCATGGCACGTGTGTAGTCGCACGATTGTGTGACGCACGCACGCACGCACTCACCGTGCGAGAGTAATCATTTTAGGCCGAGTGGACCTAGGGGACGCCCACGTCAGGGCGGCCGGAATGTTGAACGCGTGCGCGTCTCTGGGATGGTGGCGCTCAGGAGCGCGACGTGCGGCCGTGTGCGAGGCTGTTTGTGTACCCGTCTGTGTGTCGTGACGGGGAGCGGTGGTGCAGCGGTTAGCGCGTTGTGCTACGAACCCGGCGACCCGGGTTCGATTCCCTCTCACGGACAAACACCGGTGACCATTATCTGAAACGGTCCTGGGCCTCCCCTAGGTCGACTCAGACTCAAATGAGTACTTGCTGCGATGTGTAAACATCGCCACTGAGGAGACAGGTGGCTGGGCGTGGTGTTGGCCACTCGCCCCCCTCGTGTGCCACAGTGCCGGTAGCCTTCACAGGTGCTACTCGCTAACAGCACTTGCCCCTACAGCCCGTGAAGCCTTTACGGGGCGCTTTGTATGCCCGTGTACCTGCGTTTACGCATGTGCGCTCGTACGTTCGCACGTACGTGTGTACGTATGCGCGGACACAAATGTATGCGTGGATGTACTTGTGTATGTGCGTGTGTACGTATGCGCGGACACAAATGTATGCGTGGATGTACTTGTGTATGTGCCACGTACGTGTGCGTCTATAAATACGCATACGTACACGTACGCGCATTTATGTGCATATCAGAACGCAGGTTTGCGTGCGTATTTACCTCTGTGTGTAGTTTATAGAGACGCACGCGTTTCGAGCCAGCCTCAAACGAGAACCTGGTGCGGTGTGGCAACATCGGTCAGCAGCTTGCAGGCTTAACAGCAACTTGCCCCTACAGCCTGTCGAAGGCTACACGGGGGAACTTTGCCTCTGTGTCCCTATGAGCGAGTGTGTGTGGGGTGACGTGCAACTCGGAACTGTGGAATGTGGCGAGGTGGCTGGTGGGATTCTGGGGTGGTGGATGGGTGGGTGGGGGGAGGCGGAGGGGACGCGGGATGAAGTGTAGCCCGCGCCCGTTATCCATCATTCCCGGAGCGCCCGCACGCACACACGTCACCACGGCGCTTGTGCCAGGCCATGTGCACCTTGAGGCCACGTGAAGTGTCGAACGCCCGCTGGCAGGAGATCACGGGGCAGACCCAGCAGGTGCCACGGGTCGACTGACTGAGATGACTGGCTGATGCACCACCTGTGCCCCATACTGTGCCAACTTGCTGTGCTTTAGCCACCCGGCGCTCCGCTCGTTGTTGTGAGCGTCGCTCCTCCGCCCTCTGTTGTTGTTGGAGGGCGACTGCCTCCAACTGCCCAGTAGCGTCCTTCACGAGCCTCCTCCACAGAGGCCGATCTTGACACCGCTGGTACCGGTCATCGGCAAGTCCACTCAGCTCCACGTCCTCCTGTACCGCATCACTCCATCTCCTCTCTAGCCCGTGCCACGCCCGTTTAGCCCCCTCGATCCGGCCGAACAAAAGCTGTTTAGGCATGCGGTGGCTGGGCATGCGGGCTACATGACCCAGCCAACGCAGCCTTGCCTGCCGGAGGAGCTCACCAAAGGGACTTTGCCCAGATCTTTCAAGGATTTGTGAGCTCCTCACACAATCCAGCCTGCCGGTTAAACCCAGGATGGATCGTGCACAATACCCATGGCAAACATCACCCTTCACCACCCACCATCTGCATGATATTCTCCCCGTGGATTTGTCTCCGGGTCCTCCGGTTTTCCCCCTCCACATTTAGAATCAACATCACGCGTTTAGAGCGTTTGGCTGCTTTAAGTGTCCACGTCATCAGCCATTTCAATGTGGCTATCATTTGTGAAAGCCAGGTCGCTTCTGCAAGAGCGCTACGTCGCTCAGTGGGCCATGCTTTGTGAACTAAGACAGATGTTTGCGTTTATAGACATTGCAGCAGTCAGAGACGCACACGTTTAGATTGCAGAGAGGATCGTACCAGTTTCTTTTGTTCAGGGGGCTGGGAATGCGTTTGCTTTATAAAAGTGCTCTCATTTTCAATCTGCCCTTGAAAGCAATCGTTAATCGAGTCCAGTCCTGCCGTCGTGTGTTTACTTAGCCACACTGGCGAAAGGTCACTCCTGACATTTCCATAACGAATGCAAGAGGCTTCATCGCATGCGAGAGAACGCCGACTCGTGCAGCGTGGCACTCTACGTTCTCTTCCTCAAACGAGTCTTTGCATTTGGACGCGTAAAATAGCCGATTTAATTTCCTGCAGCAACAAAAATGTCAGATCGTATTCGTGGCATTTCCCCCCCTCCCCCCTCCGTGAGTAGCGCCTCGTGGATTTAATTATTTAATTAGGGAAGTTGCGGAAGCGGCTTTACGAGTCGCTCAAGCAACAGGGTTCACTCACCACTCTCTACACGTGACCCATCTCCACGCGTGTGTCCAGTTGAACGCATTGGCTTTCTCCGCGTGCAAAAGTACTCAAGAAGGAATGTGACAAGTAACCGGGCATTACAGGTCACGTGACACTACAGGTGTGCTCACACCTGAGTGCGTGTGTGCGTGTGCGGGTGCGTGTGTGTGAGTGTGCGTGTGTGTGTGGGGAGCGGTGGTGTAGCGGTTAGCGCGCTGCGCTATGAATCTGGCGACCCGGGTTCGATTCCCGCTCACGGCTAACACCAGTGACGATTATCTGAACCGGTCCTGGGCCTCCCCTAGGTCGACTCAGCCTTAAATGAGTACCTGGTGCGGTGTGTAAACATCGCCACTAGGGAGACAAAGGCGGTCGGGCGTGGTGCTGGCCACCCACCCCCTCGTGTATCGTTCCGGCCTTCATAGGTGCTCGCTAACAGCACTTGCCCCTACAGTCTGTTCAGGCTATACGGGGGATCTTTGTCTTTGTTGTGTGTGTGTGTGGGCTTGTGTGTGCATGTGTGTGCATGTGTGTGCGTGTGCGTGAGTGTGCGTGCGTGTATGTGCGTGTGTGTGTGTACGTGTGTGCGTGTGCGTGAGTGTGTGTGGGCGTGTGTGAGTGTGTGTGCGTGAGTGTGTGCCAGTGTGCGTATGTGTGTGGGCGTGTGTGAGTGTGTGTGCGTGCGTGAGTGTGCGTGTGTGTATGTGTGTGTGTGCGTGCGTGAGTGTGCGTGTGTGTACGTGTGTGCGTGAGTGGGCGTGTCTGTGCGTGTGTATGCGCGTGTGTGCGTGAGTGTGCGGCTGCAGCTGTCGATGTGAAAGCGCGAGTTCGTGGACACGTGCAGGTCGGAGACATCGTCGTGACTGTTGAAGTGGCCACGTGCAGGGCACTGTGGTCTGGACGGACGATCGGGGTGGAAGCAGAACGAGGGAACGCGCCCGAGGAAGCGCGTTCGCCGTGGTAGTAGGCCGTCAGGTGATCTAGGACAAAGTGGCTAGAAAATGATTTTGGTTCCCACATCTGGGAACTACTTTTTAAATGATTTTTTTCAAAGACAAAACCATTTTCGACTTTATGTTAAAAGATCTCCGCAAAATACCCTGCAGTTTTTTTTCAAAATCCATAAATGTACTTAATTGTGAATTAGAAAAAACGAAAATCTTATGCTGCTGGTTTTGTTTGTAATGTTATTTATATACATTTTAGCAACACAAAATATCTCTCAATCTGACACTTTAACATGTACCTCAACACTTGAGACAGGGTTTGGTGCATTTTATACTCAAGTGTGAATGTAGACCATGAAATATGGCACATTTGTAGAAAATATGCTTCAACTTCACGGATTGGCACTAAGCAAAATCAAACAAACATTTTAAATTTAGCAAAACTGTGATGTTTTGTACATCAAAATTTTCAGTAGGTACCGTGTAATCACAGAAAGATACAAATATAAGCACACTTTGGCCCAAGTTGGCTGAAATGACTCGAAATGCTACACTGTCCCCTTGTTTTGGAATGCTGCCAAAAAAAATTACAATTATACCACAGATTCATTACAGCTCAAAATCACCTTAAATTATAACACAGCGCATATTTACTCATCGGCGTCATCCCTATCACTATCAGAGCCATCATCCACGACCCCCCCTTCCACCCCCCACCTCATCCCTCCCACCCGCCCTCCACCTGTTAGCCACGCCCGGTCACCCCCCCCCCACACCTCATCCCCAGCCCCCACCTCATCACCCACACCCCCACCCCCCAAGCCAATTAGCGATCCACGTGATGAGGTTTAAATAGCTACGCCCTGGTCCGCCCCAGCCCTGGCGGGTCTCGTTCAGGAGGCGAGAGGGCGCACAGCGGGAAGAAGGAGAAGAAGAATTCGACGAAGATGAAGGTGGTGGTGGTGGTGGTGATGATGATGATGGTGTGTCAGGGATTGTTGTTATTCCCAGTCGCCCTCTGTGCCGCCTGCTCTCTCGGTCTCGCCGCCTGCGACGATCCGCACGAATCCGCCGCAGCCGCCTTCGTCTCTCGCCACCGATTTCCGCCGCCGTTTCTCCGCCACATTTGGGACCACAGCGCCGTTGCCGGTGGAGGTGGTGGTGGAGTTTCCACCGGGACGCGTGGGTCGCGAGTCCCCGACGACTCCCACCACCACCACCACAACAACAACAACCACCACCGCCACCACGTGCGCTACATGCGGGCGCTGTTCCGGCGGGAGGCGCACGAGGACGGGAGGCCGCGGGGCGGTCCCAGCGCCCTCCCCGGCAACACGGCGAGACTCGTGACGCCCGCCCGGCTCGGCCGAGCCCCGGGGGACCCCGCGGCCACAGGTGAGAGATGAGGAGGGGTGGTGAGGGGTGGGTAGGGGTGGGGTGAGTAGGGGTGGGGTGGGTGGGTGTGAATGTGTGGGTGAGGGTGTGAATGTGTGTGAGGGTGTGAATGTGTGTGGGTGAGGGTGTGAGTGTGTGAGGGTGTGAATGTGTGTGTGTGAGGGTGTGAATGTGTGTGTGGGTGTTATCACGCTGTACTCTGAACACAGGGACCCGAGTTCGATTCCGACTCATGGCCAACACCAGTAACGATAATCTGAACCGGACTGGGGCCTCCCCTAGGTCAAGCCAGCCTCAAATGAGTACTCTGTGCGATGTATAGACATCGCCACTCGAGTTACAAAGGCGGCCTCGCACGACTCACCCGCCCCGCTGTACAACCCTGTGCGATAGTTCCACCCCTTGACCCCTTGCCCCGTTGACCCCTTGCCCCGTTGATCCTTTGACCCGGGTGCATAGCCGAGGTGGTGACCTTTGACCTGCGTGCGGTGCCGCGTGGGGAGCTGGTCCTGCGCGCTGCCCTCGTGTACCCTGGGGACGCCCACGGCCGCTCCGCGTGCTCCCTGCGGGTAACCGCCACGTTACCACGTTACCCCCCCCCCATTACCACCACACGCGTTACCCTTACCAAACACATTCCTGCGGAGGGAGCTGGTAGGAACACGTTGGGTTGCTCTGTCATTGGCCAGGGTCAACGGCGGCGTGGTGCATTCCGCAAATATGCCCGACTGTGAGGGCGGGCACAAGCCGTCGTGAGTAGGTTAAACGTTGAGTTTTATAAGGGCACCACGGGGTGACCAGCCCCTCCCCTCCCCACCCAGCCCCTCCCCACCCTCTCCTCTTCACCCAGCCCGACCCCTCCCATTTTTGGATGCACGACGGACGGACGGACACAATAATCCCCTGTGGGCTGGTGTAACCAGTTGGTTCCTACCAGTGTAAACATCTGTAACTGTTCACCAGCCGTGATTGGTGGAGGTGAACCAGGCCACTGACGAGACCACCCCTGGCGGTTCGCCCTTCCGTGCTTTCAGATTTTGCCGAGGAATTCCGTCGGAGCGGACCACGGTGTTTCGGAGCCCGCGGAAGACCCAGAGGCCAGCGGTGGTGACCGCAACCTGGACCCGAACTTAAACCCAAACCTAGAGATGATGTCAAGGCCCAGCGCAGACCCCAGCCGGAACCCTCAACCGAAACCCAAACCTGACCTGGACTGCAACCCAGATCTTGCACAGAACCTCACCGCAAATCCGACTCCGGACTCCTACCCAGACTTTCCACCGAAACTCAACGCCGAGCCCACTCCGCTCTCCAACGGAGACCTCGTCTCAGACCACGAGCTGGAGGCTCCCGCGAGGGTGTCGCTGGGCGAGTGGTTCGAGGTGGACGTCACGGGGCCCGTGTCGCGCCTCTTGAACCACCCTGGCTCTTCGTCTCCCACCACCACCACCACCTCCTCCTCCCCGCTGCCGGCGCTCCGCGTGGCATGGAGCTGCGTGCCCGTCCCACGTCGCGCTCCCGTGCCGCCGTTTCTCCTCCTCTACTCGAACGACCTCCTGAGGGCGGCGGCGGCGGCGGCGGCGGCGGCAGCGGCGCATTCGCCGCCGCCTCCGGCAGGAGAGGAAATGTCTGAGGAGTTGGAGCTCCCCTCGCCGGGGTTCCTCGGGGATATCCCGGGGTCCCTGGAAGGGGACCACCACCACCCCGCCTGGCGTCTCGCGGGGAGCCGGGTTGGGCAAAGCGTCGACACCCTGTGGTGGAAGAAGCAGAAGAAGCTGAAGTCGTCGATGTTTAACGAGGAGACGAAGCGGAGGGGGAAGATCGCGACGACGACGGCCACCGCCGCCGCCTTGAAGCTGAGCTACCGAAGCGGGCCCTGGGCGTGCGGCGAGGGCCTCTGGTGGGCCCCGTGCCCCTCCGGGACGACGCGCAGTGCCCCCGGGGCCGACGGCTCGAGAGCGAGGAGGCGCAGGGTGGCGCGCTCGCTGCCCAAGGGGGTCAATCCGCACGAGACCCCAAATCGGCGTCAAACCTCCTCCACCTCCTCCTCCCTGGCACCGTCACCCCAACAGCAGCAGCGGCAGCGGCAGCAGCAGCGGCAGCAGTGGCTGTCTGCGCGCGGCTACTCGGGCGCCTACCGCCACGGCTGCCGCCTCCACAACCTGTCGGTGAACTTTGGCGACCTGGGCTGGGACCGGTGGATCATCGCGCCGTACCGCTACGAAGCGGGCTTCTGCCGCGGCGAGTGTCCGCGCGGCCTCCTGCACGCCCTGGGCGCGCCCAACCACACCATCGTGTGCACCATCGTGGAGGAGGTCCGGCCCGGGCTGGGCGCGGGCAAGGCCTCGTGCGTGCCCTCGCACTACGGCGCCGTCAGCGTCCTCGTGCAAGAGCCTGGCGGCAGCATCGCGTACAAGCTGTACGGCGACATGACGGCGCTCGGATGCACGTGCCGGTGAAAGGGGCGGTGGTGGTGGTGGTGGTAGTGGGTGGGCACGCTGTGACGGTGATGATGGGGCCGATGGGGGTGATGGTGAGAGGGTGATCGGACGATGGGTGTGCAACCTGTGTCCCCACCCACACCACCCCCCCCCCATGCTTTTATCTCCCCCAGCTCTATCACCCACTGTCTCTGTGTGGTTGATGTCTTGGGAAGCCTTGGGAAATTTGGGAAATCTGGTGAAATCTTGGGAAACCTGAAGAATATGGAATTCCTGGGAAATATTGGAAGCGATAGGAATCTGGAAAATCTGAAAAATGTGTGAAATATGTGAAACGTGAAAGAATGTGTAAACGTGTTGAATCTATGAAACCTGTAAAGGCTGTGGAATCTTCCTGGATCCTGGCGTGTCCCATCGCCTGACGCACCTTGCACGCGCTCCCTCGCTCCCCCTCGCGCTCTCTCCCATCGCCGACCTCGCCACGACTGACCGCGTGGGTTCACGCCATCGCGGCGCGGAACCTCCGTGCGGAGTCGTCGAGCGAACTGCAGAAATGGCGAAATGGCAGAAAGACAAACACTCGATATGAATGCGACGGGCGGGTTTGAGTCACGGCAGCGGTGGGAGGGCGGTGGGGGTGGGCTGGGGGGGGAGGGAACTCATATCCGCGAATATCTTTACGTCGGTGTTGATCTATCAACGAAATTTGTCGATTGTGTGCGGTTGGGCAACCCTTCCAATGTAATTACTTCCCCTCCCCTCTCCCCAAAATCTCCGCACTGTTTCATAAATAAAACACGTATTTATTCAGAACGCACGTGTCCGACGTTTACATTGACACGGGACTGGGGAGACAAAGGCGGTCGGGCGGCCGTTGGTGCTGGCGATGTTAAAACTACCGATCAAATTTTTTGGTTATTTTACCAGCGAAGGCCCCCACCTGAGCAATGTGGCTCTTTTTGTTCTCAGAAGCGACCCTGGATATGGCGTGATAGCTCCACGGAGTGGCTTCTCGTCATCATCATCGTCGTCATCGGCGTCGTGTGGACATTCATAGCACAGCAGCCAAACACCGTGAAACCGCGCGGAGTGCGATTCGAAATGTGGAAGGGGGGAAAACCGGAGAACCCGGAGAAAAATCCACCACGGCGGAGAGGGAGAGACACCGCAAACTCCTAATATACAGCAGCAGCAAGCGGGCAGGGTCTGTATGGAACCCACGACCTCCTGTATACCTGGCGAGGTAGTTAACATCTCATAGCCACCGTGATGACGATGAGAGAGAGACGCAAACTCCAAATATACAGCAGCAGGCGTCAGTGTAGGCATCGAACCCACGACCTCCTGTAGACCTGGCGAGGTAGTTAATGATGTAAGAGAATAAAGTTTAGATGGAAGCATATTTTTTTTTACGACATAGAATTGTAATGTATTACTTACTGTTAGTAACTCAGCTTATTGTAGAGTATAGTAAGTATACTGATGGTTTCGATTTAAAGCTTTCGTGACTGCAGGGATTCATCTTCTTGGTTCTTTCGGTAAAGTCACGTAGAAGGGAAGTAATAAAATAATAAAAATAAAACATAATAAAACAATTCTCACGACGTTTCGGCCACAACGCAAGCAGCCGTCCTCAGGTGAAAACCAGGTCCGTCGAGGCGACAGAGTCATTCAGACTCTGTCGCCTCGACGGACCTGGTTTTCACCTGAGGACGGCTGCTTGCGTTGTGGCCGAAACGTCGTGAGAATTGTTTTATTATGTTTTATTTTTATTATTTTATTACTTCCCTTCTACGTGACTTTACCGAAAGAACCAAGAAGATATACTGATGGTGCTATGTAGTTTATACTTTAGTTGTTTACGTGGTGGTTTTTTTACTGCAGCTACATACTATTAACACTCCTTTCCTTCATTAATGCTACCCCTATCCCCTCCCTTTGATGCTGCTATTCCTGCATAATGCACGGGCATAAGTAGTACTAATCACATACCTGCATTTCCCATAAATATGCTAAATTCCTCTTGACATGCAAATTCTTTTGGTGAGGCTCCCCCTTTTTCCCCCCCTTCCAACCCAGCAGCTTATATACATCTCCTAGCCACTGTGGCGCCCCATACTAATCGGAGCTCGCTCACGGTACGAGCACCAACACAAACACAAAGGTCACCCGTGTAGCCTTGGCAGACTGTCGGGTCAAGTGCTGCTGGCGAGCAGCACCTAATGGAGGCCGGCACGGTACACGAGGAGGGGGGGGGGGCGTCAGCACCACTCCCGGTCGCCTTCGTCTCCCTGGCGGCGTTAGTGTACACGCGCGCACGCCATAGACGACACGGAGAGGTCTTCGTGTGTAGCAGCAGTGGGGAGACAAAGACGGCCGGGCGTAGCGCTGGCAACACCACCACCCCCCTCGTGTGCCACAGTGCCGCTACGCTCTTAACAGCAGTTGCCCCAACAGTCTGTGCAGGCTATACGGCGGACCTTTGTCTTTGTGGATGAGCGTGTGATGATGGGGGGGGGGAGTGTAGCGGTTAGCGCTGCGCTTCTCAACCCGGCGTCCCGAGTTCGATTCCCGCTCGCGGTCAACATCAGCGGCGATTATCTGAACCGATCCTGGCCCCCCCCCGCCCCCCGCTGGCCTGAGACAAAGGCGGCTCCGGCGGGGGGTGGAGGGGGGGGGGTCCCTTGTCTTTAAATGTTTCAACAAAGCGCAATCGCCACGCGGACGCAGCCACTAGAGGGCGCCATTGTCAAGCCACGCGCCGCTTTAGTGGCGTTTCGGCGCTTTTAAATCTTGAAGACGACAACGTCACACGAGACGGGGGCGGGGGGGTGCTGGGGTGGTTGTTGTGTGGGCCAGCAACCACGCCCGGCCGCCTTTGTCTCCTTGCACCCCCCTCCCTCTCCCCGTGTTGATGTAGAGACACCGCTCCATGTAAAAAGGCGTTTTGAGGCTGAGTCTGTCTCGGCGAGTCCCAGGGGGGCCGGTTCCAGGGCATTCGTCTCTGGTGGTGTTGGGTCGGGCGCGGCCGTGATCGGGATTCGAACTCGGGTCTCTGTTGGGAGCTTCTTTGCGAGCCTGGGGCGGCCTCGCTAAGACGCCCCGAGACGCGTTCACGGCACGATGAGGGCTGCTGCTCCATTCGGATGTGTTTGGCCGTGAGTTGTTTTGTAGTTTGTGTTGGCTGCGTGCGAGTCTGTAGGTCTCTGTGTGAGCCTTCTGCGCGACTCTATGGGTCCTGGCGTGAGTTTATGCGTGAGTCTATGGGTCTCTGTGTGAGTCTATGGGTCTCTGTGTGAGTCTATGGGTCTCTGTGTGAGTTTATGCGTGAGTCTATGGGTCTCTGTGTGAGTCTATGGGTCTCTGTGTGAGTCTGTGGGTCTCTGTGTGAGTCTGTGGGTCTCTGTGTGAGTTTATGCGTGAGTCTATGGGTCTCTGTGTGAGTCTATGGGTCTCTGTGAGTCTGTGGGTCTCTGTGTGAGTCTGTGGGTCTCTGTGTGAGTTTATGCGTGAGTCTATGGGTCTCTGTGTGAGTCTATGGGTCTCTGTGTGAGTCTATGGGTCTCTGTGTGAGTTTATGCGTGAGTCTATGGGTCTCTGTGTGAGTCTATGGGTCTCTGTGTGAGTCTATGGGTCTCTGTGTGAGTCTATGGGTCTCTGTGTGAGTTTATGCGTGAGTCTATGGGTCTCTGTGTGAGTCTATTGGTCTCTGTGTGAGTCTGTGGGTCTCTGTGTGAGTCTGTGGGTCTCTGTGTGAGTTTATGCGTGAGTCTATGGGTCTCTGTGTGAGTCTATGGGTCTCTGTGTGAGTCTATGGGTCTCTGTGTGAGTTTATGCGTGAGTCTATGGGTCTCTGTGTGAGTCTATGGGTCTCTGTGTGAGTCTGTGGGTCTCTGTGTGAGTTTATGCGTGAGTCTATGGGGCTCTTTGTGAGTCTATGGGTCTCTGTGTGAGTCTATGGGTCTCTGTGTGAGTTTATGCGTGAGTCTATGGGTCTCTGTGTGAGTCTATGGGTCTCTGTGTGAGTCTATGGGTCTCTGTGTGAGTCTATGGGTCTCTGTGTGAGTTTATGCGTGAGTCTATGGGTCTCTGTGTGAGTCTATTGGTCTCTGTGTGAGTCTGTGGGTCTCTGTGTGAGTCTGTGGGTCTCTGTGTGAGTTTATGCGTGAGTCTATGGGTCTCTGTGTGAGTCTATGGGTCTCTGTGTGAGTCTGTGGGTCTCTGTGTGAGTCTGTGGGTCTCTGTGTGAGTTTATGCGTGAGTCTATGGGTCTCTGTGTGAGTCTATGGGTCTCTGTGTGAGTCTATGGGTCTCTGTGTGAGTTTATGCGTGAGTCTATGGGTCTCTGTGTGAGTCTATGGGTCTCTGTGTGAGTCTGTGGGTCTCTGTGTGAGTTTATGCGTGAGTCTATGGGGCTCTTTGTGAGTCTATGGGTCTCTGTGTGAGTCTATGGGTCTCTGTGTGAGTTTATGCGTGAGTCTATGGGTCTCTGTGTGAGTCTATGGGTCTCTGTGTGAGTTTATGTGTGAGTCTATGGGTCTCTGTGTGAGTCTATGGGTCTCTGTATGAGTCTATGGGTCTCTGTGTGAGTCTGGGTCTTTGTGTGAGTCTATGGGTCTCTGTGTGAGTTTATGCGTGAGTCTATGGGTCTCTGTGTAGGTCTATAGGTCTCTGTGTGAGTTTATGTGTGAGTCTATGGGTCTCTGTGGGAGTCTATGCGTGAGTCTATGGGTCTCTGTGTGAGTTTATGTGTGAGTCTATGGGTCTCTGTGTGAGTTTATGCGTGAATCTATGGGTCTCTGTGTGAGTTTATGTGTGAATCTATGGGTCTCTGTGTGAGTCTGGGTCTCTGTGTGAGTCTTTGGGTCTCAGACAAAGCTACGCCAGGTAGCCTCTAGCAGGGTTGTAGGGGCAAGTGCTGTTAGTAGCGAGTAGCAGCAGCAGTGTCTATGTACTACACACACCACGCACAGACAAAGCTACCCCAGGTAGCCTCTGGCAGGGTTGTAGGGGCAAGTGTGGTTAGTAGCGAGTAGCACCTATGAAGGCCAGAACGGCACACAAGGGGGTGGGTGGCCAGCACCACGCTCTGCCACCTTTGTCTCCCTAGTGGCGATATTTACGCATCGCACCAGGTACTCATTTGAGGCTGAGTCGACCTAGGGGATACCCAGGACCGATTCAGATAATCGTCACTGGTTTTGGCCGTGATCGGGAATAGAACTCGGGACGTCGGGTTCGTAGCGCAGCGTAGCGCTAACCGCTACACTACCGCTCCCCACAATACAAACTAAAAACACACACCCACATGCATATGTAAACACTTATACACACTTTCGTATATAACTACACTCTAGGGCACAATCACGCACAGTCACGTAAATAGTACAAAGATTAAGATGCTCCTCATAGCCTTTAACAGTATGCTGGGATGGCGCTGTTACTAACAGTCACAGCCCTTTGCCAATCCACTGCTGGATGAAAACCTCCAAAGGTCACGTCAGTCATCGGGTTTGATTGACCATATTTCACCATACCTGGCGAGTTGGTGAAGGGTGGCCCGAAACTGATGTAGATTTCACTACAAACTGACGTTAGCTGTGGCTGGGAACATGAACTCGGGCCACTGGGCTCATAGCACAGTGCATTAACCACTGTGCCGCCGCTCCCCACACACAATACAAACGTATAGACAATAAACTTCTACACATTCATACATGGTTAAACATAAACACACATTTTAAACGTTCGCAAATAGTTTTGCACAAGCATCGCTCCGATGCGTAAATATTCACGTGCAAAATCACACTCTCATACGATCAGTGGTTCACAATGTAAATGTAGAAGTTCTGGTGTGAAACCTATTCATCCTCAACCCAATGTTTGACTGCCCTCTCCCCTCTGCGGAGACATCGTAGAATAGGAACCGTTCTGAAATGTACTGGTAGAAAGGACTGGTGTTTTGAGATGTTCTGGTATATTTCCACCACTGTTTCCGATAACATATACACTTAAACCCACATACACACAGAGTGACACGCGGTGTAGAAAAACATAAACACGCGTACAAAATAGAGGGAGGCCGTGCCAGTTTATAAACACGGCTCTGGTCCTCTTTACATGCCGACCACTTAAAACTGGTCATGGAAATGAAATGTTTGTATGTATGAAGCAGGCTTTATGCACTTACATGCATGTACACAGCAAGTTCTCGTTTATCGCACTAGTCATATATGCGTTTCTGAAAAGTGCAGCATTTAGTAAAAACGGCATTCAGTGAAAATTATTCCCACATAAATGGAGCGATAACATTTGGCCAGATACAATGGATGCACACACAACGCGAAAGCGGGGCCAATAGCTGAGGGTATGGACCGACGTGTCACCGTATCTTTCCGCGTAGCGTATCACTGCACCGCTCAGCCACACAGCCTCGCATAGCCATCCACACACTTTACCGGTCACAGCGAATACTTACAAATGAGCGCTTACACACAAGTCTACTCCCCCAACCCTGTGATGTACATATATTTGAGTGACGTATTAATATAGCTCCAATGACAGCAGGATATTGATGATTGAAAAATAAAATGTGTACTCATTCGGCCCATCATTGTTTTTGCGACTGTGACATTAATTTATTTCCTTAATTTAATTATTTTTTTCTTGCATGCCGTTCACAATTCTCTTTGGAACGATTAACACGAGGTCACCAGTCCAAAGAACGTGTGGTGTATAAATGGGTACGTTATGCAAGCCGTTGTTTTAATAAACAAAATAGACAAGGATGAGGCACTCATGTTGTATACGATGCAGTCATGTGTTTTTAAGACTTTCGTAATGCGTTTCTCTATTAATGTTCACATATCCATGTATGCAGCTCACCGCGGGTGCAGCTCCCATTTGGAAGGTCCCAAGAGTTCAATGAAGCCATCGTCACTGCGCTCGATACAATTCTTGCAATTTGGGAAGCGAAAATTGGTCATCGTCTGCTGGAGGAGAGTTGGATCACCCCTGCCATGGAAAGTGTGGAATGTCTGCCACTCACGGGAGCCACGTGTTTCTATCAGAATCGTGAATCTTTATTTTTACACTGCAGAAATCCGATGAGCTGTGAAGCTCTTTTTCACACGTGCGATGGGGGGTCAGAAAGTCACAAATCTAGAATTACATCGATATTGCTCGTCCGTCGAAATCTCATCCCATCAACACCTCGCGTGGAGTTTGTACATTGAAATCCCCCCACCACCCTGGAGCGCAGCCGGTCTCCGACGAATCTCAGAAAGTCGAGCGGGAGTTTTGAGCCTGGACAGTACTCGGATGCACCTTCGCTTGGCTCCGCGAGCTCGCGGGTCGATTGCAGAAACGACCTCTCCTCCCCCCGATCCCCAAGATTCCTACAATTGGGCGCACTCCGCGAGCGCCAATGACCACGTGGCCCCTCGTCATGAATAGTGATGCACAGCAGATGGTGAGATGATTTAATCCGTGTTCCGGGCTAACGTGTTGTTTGAAGAAATGTGACCTCTCTCTCTCCTATTCTCTCCTCCTCCTGCCCCTCCGTCGCGGGCGGCAAGATGCCCCGGTGTTTTGCACATGAAGACCGCCACCTTCACGAGGGGGGTGGGTGGCGTAGCGGGAGGGGGGGGCTGACATTCATCTCGTGTGTGCGAGAGGGCAGAGCCGGTGCCGTTGAGGTTCCTGGGTTCAACTCCCCCTGGGGCTCTCCGCGCCCCCCCCCCACCCCCCCTGGATGAAAGCGGCCGGACTTTTGTAAAAGCGTTCCCTTCGGTGACGTGCGCCAAGCGTCCGGTTGGCTGTGCGGAATGTAACCCGCGTGGACATCGGCCGTGCACTTAATGCAGCTGCTGAGCTCAGCTCCGAGGGGTTATTTGAGCTGCGAGGCGTGGTGGGGAATTCGCGGTCTCTGAAACGGACCCTGACAGGGTATCAGCCGGAGGTGGTAGGGTTGCCACTTGTTCTGGCTTTCTCAGGATTATCCTCTTGTTTTTTTTACGCGTTTTATTTGTTTTTATGTGACTGACCAGGAACATCTGCAAGTCTTCTCAGATCATTAAAAGTCCTCGGTTTTTTGTCAGTTAATTTTGATGTCTATCTGTGAGTGTGTGTGTGAGAGTTGCGGAATAATTCATCGCTCGAGTCACAATGTATTAATCCATAGTTTTCTACCCCCGCCACCGCCCCCGTGATGTAAGAGGCACTCCTTCCCGCGACTCTCCTGCTGCCGTGTTTGTGCCTCAGAGGTGGCAACCCTGGGCAGACAGCCGCCTGCGATGTCACTTCCGTGCCGTTCCACAACATGGTCCACGTTCCGTCTGTGTGTGTGTGTCCGCCGTGTGTGTCCGTGTGTGTGGGGGGGAGCAGTGGTGTAGCGGTTAGCGCGCTGCGCTGTGAACCTGGCGACCCGGTGACGATTATCTGAACCGGTCCTGGGCCTCACCTAGGAGGACTCAGGCTCAAATGAGTACCTGGTGCGATGTGTGTGCATCGCCACTAGGGAGGCAAAAGCGTGGTGTTGGCCACCCACCCCCTCGTGTGCCGTGACGGCCTTCATAGGTATTCGCTAACAGCACTTGCCCCAACAGTCTGTTAAGGCTACGCGGGGGGTCTGTGTGCGGGATAAATGTCTGAATTCTTAGTTCTGTGGTCAGTGCAGCGGTGGTATGAAGTTGTGCGCATCTGTGAAGAAGTGCTTTATATCTCATCGGATTCCTCCAGTGTAAATGCAGATTCTGACGTGTCATTAGTGACAGAATTTAGTCCGCGGTGACAAAGGCACCGTCAGGAAGTGTTGACAATAACTGTTATTCATAAAATCCCTGTCGCAATCATCTCCCGTTCTGCATCTTCCCTGGATGACTTTGGATTCCCTCGGGTCGTCTCTTGTCCCAAGTTCGCGAATCCCTCCCTCACTTCAAGAAGCGTGCCCAACTCTCATCCTCAATATCTACACGTCTTCTTCGAACGCTGGGGAGCCGGAAAAGCCCCTCTCTGTACCAGCGTGGACGGCACCCTCGTGTTCACCTTCTGAAGCGCTCGCTCGTCACCGTGGCGTGCGCGATGACCACCACCACCACCACGTGACGTTTCTTTCGTGTTGTGCGCGGCGCATTTAGCGCCACAGCGCGTGGATTTGTAGTGTTGGTTATTTGCCTGCTGGTTGCTGCTGGCGGCAATAAAAGTTTAAAAAGTAAAAAAAGTCTCTGTCTCGTGGGGGATGAATCGGCGGCGCTGTGAGCACGGGACGAGGTCGCACGGGGTGGAGGGAAAGTGTAAAAGTGGGCAAAGAATCACGGAGAGAGAGAGAGAGAGATGCCTTCTCGGAAGTGGCGCCGAGAGACGGCACTCGGAGCACGCGGATTCGAGAGGTGCGCGCGGGGGCTTTAAACTGAACATCGTTCAAACACCGGGAGGGCTGAGCGGGCTCGGAGTGAGAGGACAGCTTCGCCGGAAGGGGCCATGGTCGAGACACGACGCGTCCCCGTGGAAGTTCGTCGCCGGGGAGAGGAAGCGGTGGAGTCAGCTTCATTCAGCAGTGGATTAGACAACGGTTCATGATGGTGATGACGGTGATGACGGCGATGATGGTGATGACGGTGATGATGGTGATGATGGTGCTGACGGTGATGATGGTGATGACGGTGATGATGGTGATGATGGTGATGACGGTGATGATGGTGATGATGGTGATGATGATGGTGCTGACGGTGATGATGGTGATGACGGTGATGACGGTGATGATGGTGATGATGATGGTGCTGACGGTGATGATGGTGATGACGGTGATGATGGTGATGATGGTCCTTTGCGGAAGTCCGCATTCTCGTACGTGGCGAGATGTTGACTACCTCGCCTGGTATGAAGGAGGTCGTGGGTTCGATCCCGACACTGACGCCTGCTGTATATTAGGAGTTTGCGTGTCTCTCTCTCATCAACACCACGGTGGCTAGGAGATGTTAACTACCTCGCCTGGTATGCAGGGGGTCGTGGCTTCGATCCCGACACTAACGCCTGCTGCTGCTGTATATTTGGAGTGTATTTGTCTGCTATAAATATCCACGCGACGATAAGCCCATGTCGTTGAGCTATCATTTGTGATGGCCACCTCGCCTTTGAGAAACGAGCTGCATTGCTCAGTCGGTCTCACCTAATTTGAGTTGTACACGCGTGAGGAGGACCCGTTTTTCCAGTCGTGTCATCTCCGCCTGCGCATGCATCACGCAACCTCGGGTGACGCCTACAATGTGATCACGGGTAATCGGGGAGCGCGGTATCGGAAGCCGCTGTCCAGAAACGCGATCCGCCCAGGAGGCGATCCGTCGACGCCGCCGCCGCTTAAGTGGCCTCTGACAATGCGGACACTTGTTTTCCACGCGCCCGTGGTGGTGGCGGTGGTGGCGGTGGTGTTGGTGGTGGCGGTGGCGGCGGTGGTGGCGGTGGTGTTGGTGGTGGTGGTGGCGGTGGCGGTGGTGTTGGTGGTGGTGCTGGCGGGCGGTGGCGGTGGCGGAGGTGGTGGCGGGTGGCGGCGGTGGTGGCGGCGGCGGCGGCGGTGGCGGCGTGGCGGCGGCGGTGGTGGTGGTGGTGGCGACGGTGGCGGCGGTGGTGGCGGTGGCGGTGGTGGTGGTGGTGGCGGTGGCGGCGGGTGGCGGCGGTAGGTGGCGGTGGCGGTGGTGGTGGTGGTGGCGGGCGGTGGCGGTGGTGGTGGTGGTGGCGGCGGTGGTGGTGGTGGTGGCGGCGGTGGCGGTGGTGGTGGTGGTGGTGACGGCGGTGGCGGCGGTGGTGGCGGTGGGCGGTGGTGGTGGGGGGGGCGGCGGTGGCGGCGGTGGCGGCGGTGGTGGCGGTGGTGGCGGAGGTGGCGGCGGTGGTGGTGGTGGCGGCGGTGGTGGCGGTGGTGGTGGCGGCGGTGGTGGTGGCGGCGGTGGCGGTGGTGGCGGCGGTGGCGGTGGTGGTGGCGGTGGTGGTGGCTGTAGCTTTGGGTGCCCAAACCGCACCGTGCCTCGAGCTCCCGTTCGGACCGCAACTCTCTCGGCAATGATTTATCAGCGCGTCGCGTTCATCTCTACGTTGCTGGAATGTCGTAGAGACGGGCGCATGGGGATCTACGGTTGAAATGCGCCTTTCGAATGTAAAATAGTATTTTATTTATTTATATGACTATCAATTGGTACAAATAACAGTGTAGGGTTGTTATACATAGTCGTACCTTGAGCTCTAGTGGCAGTGCCTTACACCGATGATCCCTCACTCCATGCCATTAACCACTCCCATGCCCCCCTCTCTCTAGCCCCACAGCCCCGTAGCGTGGCGCGGGGAGGGGAGAGGCTGGAGGGGGCTGTACGGGCTGGAGGGGGCTGGTTGGGGCTGGAGGGGGCTAAGCCCCCCACCCCAGCTGAAGGCGCTGGGCCCCCCCCCCCCCGCTTCTAGATTCCTTAAAACGCTGCGAAGCAACACGTGCGTCGCAGCGTTCCCACGTGCAGGGAGCGTTGACCGTTTCATGTTTTTTTTTTGGGGGGGGGGGGGGGCGAATCGCTGTGTAAGTAAAATGTGTGTCGCGAACTCTCCTCCACCCGACACAGTCGATTAATAAAGCTGCCGATGTCTCACTGCTTCAGCAGCACCGCCAGCAGTGTTGTTGTTGTTCTTGTTATACGAGAGCGACCCACACGGCTGCTCGTGTCGAGCGCTACCACCAGAAATATCTGGCACCTTCCCGAAGGCTGGCAAAAGCGGTCACACGACTAAAAATCAATTACCAAATCATAACATTGGTGGCCTAAAGCCCACCAACGTGTTACATCTTTTACCGTTTGTTTAAAGTTTAACAGAAACTTGGCACCGTTAACCCCTCCCCCCTCCCTCCTTTCTCTCTCTCTCTGCGCAGCGGGGCATTGTCCGGGGCCATCAGCGGCGGCGTGTGCTGCGCCTCGGGCCCGGGGTCAATAGGGTCACGGCTCGGGGTCACGGCTCGGGGTCACGGCTCGGGGTCACCGGCTTGTGGTCATGGCGCGGGTCACGGCTCGGGGTCACAGCGCGGGGTCACGGCGCGGGGTCACGGCTCGTGGTCACGGCGCGGGGTCACGGGCGCGGGGTCACGGCTCAGGGGTGGGCGGAGAAGTCCCTCGCGATGCCCTCCCCGTGCCACGCTGGCGAGGAGAATGTTGACTAGCGCTGCGGTCTACAGGAAGGGTCGTCCTGTTTGATCCCGTGCATGGCGCCTGCTGCTCTATGTTTAGAGTTTGCGTGTCTCTCTCCTCTCATCATCATCATCACGGTGGCTAGGAGATGTTAACTTCCTCGCCTGGTGTACAGGAGGTCGTGGACTCGATCCCGACCCTGACGCCTGCTGCTGTGTATGGTGGAGTTTTGCGGTATTTTTCTCTCCGTGATCGTGTGGATTTTCTCCGGGTCGCCGGGTTTTTCCCTCCAGGTTTAGAATCAACATCGTGCGTTTAGAGTATCTGGCCGCTATAGATGTCCACACGACGAGCCGCTTCATTGAGGTGTCAGTGTGGCCAGGTCGCTTCTGCAAAATAACGGTGTCGCTCAGTGGACCCCACCTGGTAAGATTAAAAAAAAATAGTTTCGTTTCGTTTGCAGAGCTCCGTCTGTCCTTCCCCCGCACCTTCGATTAGCACGATTGGCTACGTACGGTGCGAAAGAAGTCCAGCGTACATGCGTACACCTCAGCCTGGAACAGTGCGGAGACGCTGCCCCGAGGGTGATCTCTCTGCTTGCCTACGATGGCAGCAGCGCTGCGTTCTCGAGGAGCGCGACGCCAATGTTGAGATGTGCTGCTGGTCACGACGAGAGAGGGCTTCAGCAGAGGGAGAGAGTTCGAGTCGCTGGTAAATCCTCCTCCTCCGTTGGAGGAGCGCAGACCACAGGGGGTTATTATAGGAACCAGGGGCGGTTTCTTCATTAGGGCGATTGGGCGACGCACCACCAATGTCATTCAACCACAGAGTCACGCTAGCCGTCACTGTGCCTCTGGATATAGTCCAATCAGCGTCATGTCACGTTCTGTGGAGTACCGCCTCTTTTTGGGCGATTTCCCTCCGGCTGAGAATCGCCCCGAGTGGCCCCATAGACTTACATTCAAAGATGTTTGTTTTCGAACGGCGGGCGCTGCAATGCATTCTCTACGGCTTCCGGGAGGGCTCGCCCTAACGTGCTTACGTCATCATACGTGCTTACGTCATCATACGTAAGCACGTTTCAGTCAACAATATTATTTGTCGCCACCTAGTGGAATCTTTAATAAAAGAAACTGAGTGGATTGTAATAATAGTGAGTATAGAAACAATGTATTGTAAGAGTCACTTTATTTTTCATTAATATTAAAGAAGTGAAGTTGCCTTTACATGCTTAAGCTGTTAATGTATCCATTGCATGGGTGGACCTTATCCTTATCAATCATCCAGACATTTGCCCCCCCTGAGAGATTTGCAGGAGCCGCCACTGGGTCACGGCACTCGGCGATTCTCTCGTTCAAGTCACGCAGGTAGACAAAGCCGTAGATCGCGACGTTTCCATCGCCACGCGAGCCATCGTCATCAGGTGCGGGACAGCAGCAGCAGCAGGAGGACTGCTGACATATAGGAGATAGAGCCGCTGCTGCAGCTGCTACTGCTGCTGCTGTTACTGCTGCTGCAGCTG
>NW_026892140.1:144691-190081 GCF_015708825.2 Lethenteron reissneri
CTAAACAGTGTAAAATTTTTGACATTTTTTTTTCACGAACATTAATTGTCTCGCACAACGAGTCTGTGGCAAAATGTCAGCTCGATTGGATCACGGGAAGTGGGTTAAAAAACGAGCGAAAGATTTGCACGGTCCTAAGCAAGCAAGCGAACTTAATATAAAGGATTTAAGAATATATTCGCCTGTGGAGGACGCGGGGATCGATCCCGCGACCTCTCGCATGGGAAGCGAGACTGCGCCACTCGCCCAGCGCGTGAAGGTGTCACGCGCTGGGCTCCTACACGGTGACGTTCAGCCACATCCATGATGAGTTCCAGATTTGAAGCTTTCGTGACTGCAATGATTCATATTCTTAGGCTTTTTCGGTAAAGTCACTTATTAAATTGTAGATTTGAAGCTTTCGTGACTGCAATGATTCATACTCTTAGGCTTTTTTCGGTAAAGTCGTTTATTAAATTGTGGATTTGAAGCTTTCGTGACTGCAATGATTCATACTCTTAAGCTTTTTCGGAAAAAGTCGCTTATTAAATTGTAGATTTGAAGCTTTCGTGACTGCAATGATTCATACTCTTAGGCTTTTTTCGGTAAAGTCATTTATTAAAGCAAAAAACCCACGACGTTTCGATCTCAACACATTAACATAATGTATTAATGACGTCCGTTGTGGGAGGGGCTGTTGCTGGTACCCCGGGAGTGACGTCATGTCACCTGCTGCCGCGTGACGTCACAGGCTGCAGCTTCGCGCGTGCAGTGAAATCCGAGGTGACACATTCTCATCGTTGTGGTGGTTGTTGTGGTTGTTGTTGTGGTTGTTGTTGTTGTTGTTTACCAAGCTAGAGCCTCGCTCTCTCTCTCGTAGGGATGTCAATAGAGCAGCAGCAGCTTGTGAATCGATGTCCAAGTTGGAACTTTACAACGCGGGGCCTAGACACGCGGGGCCTTGCCTCCTGCCCTCGCCTGGTCGCGTTTGCTTTAATTCCCTCCCTTAAGTTTAATTTGTCTTCACGCGGCTCGCTACTTTGTCACTTTGGTTTATTGTAGATATTAACGCAGTTTTTCTTTTCGTTTTTTTACCAGGCCAAGCCCGCTTGAGCTGCTGTACCGCTCTTGTTTACAGAAGCTACCTGCCCACAACAACAAGGTGGGTGGGGTTTTGTGAACGCGTGTGTCAATGTTTTGACTTAAAACTTTCGTAACTGCAGCAATTCATATTCTTGGTTCTTTCGGTGAAGTCACGGAGATAAAAAAAATAACAGATAATAATGTTAAATAAAATAAAAAAAATGCAAATAAAGAATAAACCCACGACGTTTCGATCGCCACACAAGTGGTATTTTTTTAATTTAATTTCATGATCTGTTATTTTTATTTCCTATCTACGTGACTTTACCGAAAGAACCAAGACTACGTGTGTCAATGTCTGTCTGTCAAAGACGCTGAATGTGGAGGGGAAACCGGGGCAGTGTGTGACAGTGTAAAGTATATTGACTCTGATGAACACGGAGGTTGTATCAAAACAATAGTTTATTTTAGTTTTCCTCTGGAACTCTTTATAAGAGTGGAAGCAGGAAGTTAGCACAGCACACACACGTGCAGCAGCTGACGTCAGATCTGTTCATCCCATCATTCAAGGACATCTGAGCCTGGCTTCACACCGCTAAGTTGCCACTGAACACATTCCTGCTGCTGCGGAGGGAGCTGGTAGGAACGTCGGGTTGCTCGCTCAATGGCCTGCAGGGTCAACGGCGGCGTGGTGTATTCCGCAAATATGCCGACTGTGAGGGCGGGCACAAGCCGGCGTGAGTAGGTGAAACGTTGAGTTTTATAAGGGCACCACGGGGTGACCAGCCCCTCCCCACCCAGCCCCACCCTCCCCACCCAGCCCCTCCCCACCCAGCCCCACCCCTCCCACCCCCCACCCAGCCCCACCCTCCCCACCCAGCCCCTCCCCACCCTCCCCTCCCCACCCAGCCCCTCCCTCCCCACCCAGCCCCTCCCTGCACGACGGACGGACGGACACAATAATCCCCTGTGGGCTGGTGTAACTAGGAGGTTCCTACCAGTGACAATGTTGCCAATTGCTTCTGTTTTTATTTGGCGAGTCCTGTTCTCTCCCGTGACGAGGTGGATCCGCACGACGATGTGTGTGAAGTGACTGTTATCGACAACACGATGTGTGTGTGAAGTGACTGTCATCGACAACACGATGTGTGTGTGAAGTGACTGTCATCGACTATACGATGTGTGTGTGAAGTGACTGTCATCGACAACACGATGTGTGTGTGAAGTGACTGTCATCGACTATACGATGTGTGTGTGAAGTGACTGTCATCGACAACACGATGTGTGTGTGAAGTGACTGTCATCGACTATACGATGTGTGTGTAAAGTGGACTGTCATCGACAACACGATGTGTGTGTGAAGTGACTGTCATCGACTATACGATGTGTGTGTGAAGTGACTGTCATCGACAACACGACGATGAGGTTTCGACGTGTATCCCACCGGCGAGGGTGGCGAATGGTGTCGTGGCTCTGGGGGCGGAGGGGCGTGAGATGTGGCTCACATTTCCTGAATGATTTGGTCAAGGTGCCACGTGCACGTGCATCTCACAGCGCGAT
The DNA here is from genome assembly GCF_015708825.2 of Lethenteron reissneri. NCBI lineage: Eukaryota > Metazoa > Chordata > Hyperoartia > Petromyzontiformes > Petromyzontidae > Lethenteron > Lethenteron reissneri. The sequence continues at coordinate 147,314 of NW_026892140.1, forward strand.
TTGGGCAATTAGAACACACGACGGAATTGATTACACCTGCTTGCTTCATCAATTAAAGCCCATCGAGAATCAATTATTCTAAATGTGTTTGTGTGCATCGATTAGGGGCCGTCATTAAATGACGTCACGCACCTGGCGTGACGTCATTTATGGACGGCCCCTTAACTACTTTTCATAGAGGATTTCACCACGGCCGCAGCCGTGTGTGTGTAGGTGAGTGTCTGTGTGTGTGTAGGTGTGTGTCACTGTGTGTGTGGTTAGTGTCTGTGTGTGTAGGTGAGTGTCTGTGTGTGTGTAGGTGTGTGTCACTGTGTGTGTGGTGAGTGTCTGTGTGTGTAGGTGAGTGTCTGTGTGTGTGTAGGTGAGTGTCTGTATGTGTAGGTGAGTGTCTGTGTGTGTGTAGGTGTGTGTCACTGTGTGTGTAGGTGTGTGTCACTGTGTGTGTAGGTGAGTGTCTGTGTGTGTAGGTGAGTGTCTGTGTGTAGGTGTGTGTCACTGTGTGTGTAGGTGAGTGTCTGTGTGTGTGTAGGTGAGTGTCTGTGTGTGTGTAGGTGTGTGTCACTGTGTGTGTAGGTGAGTGTCTGTGTGTGTGTAGGTGTGTGTCACTGTGTGTGTAGGTGAGTGTCTGTGTGTGTGTAGGTGTGTGTCACTGTGTGTGTGTAGGTGAGTGTCTGTGTGTGTGTAGGTGAGTGTCTGTGTGCGTGTAGGTGTGTGTCACTGTGTGTGTGATGAGTGTCTGTGTGTGTGTGGTGAGTGTCACTGTGTGTGTGTAGGTGAGTGTCTGTGTGTGTAGGTGAGTGTCACTGTGTGTGTGTAGCTGAGGGTCACTGTGTGTGTGTAGCTGAGTGTCACTGTGTGTGTGTAGCTGAGTGTCACTGTGTGTGGTGTAGGTGAGTGTCTGTGTGTGTAGGTGAGTGTCTGTGTGTGTAGGTGAGTGTCTGTGTGTGTGTAGGTGAGTGTGTGTGTAGGTGTGTGTCACTGTGTGTGTAGGTGAGTGTCTGTGTGTGTAGGTGAGTGTCTGTGTGTGTGTAGGTGAGTGTGTGTGTGTGTAGGTGAGTGTCTGTGTGTGTAAGTGTGTGTCACTGTGTGTGTGGTGAGTGTCTGTGTGTGTGTAGGTGTGTGTCACTGTGTGTGTAGGTGAGTGTCTGTGTGTGTAGGTGAGTGTCTGTGTGTGTAGGTGAGTGTCTGTGTGTGTAGGTGAGTGTCTGTGTGTGTAGGTGAGTGTCTGTGTGTGTGTAGGTGAGTGTCTGTGTGTGTGTAGGTGAGTGTCTGTGTGTGTGTAGGTGAGTGTCTGTGTGAGTGTAGGTGAGTGTCTGTGTGTGTGTAGGTGAGTGTCTGTGTGTGTAGGTGAGTGTCTGTGTGTGTCACTGGTGTGTAGGTGAGTGTCTGTGTGTGTAGGTGAGTGTCTGTGTGTGTGTAGTGTGTGTCACTGTGTGTAGGTGTGTGTCACTGTGTGTGTAGGTGAGTGTCTGTGTGTGTGTAGGTGAGTGTCTGTGTGTGTAGGTGTGTGTCACTGTGTGTGTAGGTGAGTGTCTGTGTGTGTAGGTGTGTGTCACTGTGTGTGTAGGTGAGTGTCTGTGGTGTGTGGTGAGTGTCTGTGTGTGTAGGTGAGTGTCTGTGTGTGTAGGTGTGTGTCACTGTGTGTGTGTAGGTGAGTGTCTGTGTGTGTAGGTGTGTGTCACTGTGTGTGTGTAGGTGAGTGTCTGTGTGTGTAGGTGAGTGTCTGTGTGTGTAGGTGAGTGTCTGTGTGTGTAGGTGAGTGTCTGTGTGTGTAGGTGTGTGTCACTGTGTGTGTAGGTGAGTGTCACTGTAGGTGTGTGTCACTGTGTGTGTGTAGGTGAGTGTCTGTGTGTGTAGGTGAGTGTCTGTGTGTGTGTAGGTGAGTGTCTGTGTGTGTAGGTGTGTGTCACTGTGTGTGTGTAGGTGAGTGTCTGTGTGTGTAGGTTGTGTGTCACTGTGGTGTGTAGGTGAGTGTCTGTGTGTGTTGGTAGGTTGAGTGTCTGTGTGTGTGTAGGTGGTGTCTGTGTAGGTGTGTGTCTGGGTAGGTGTGTGTCACTGTGTGTGTAGGTGAGTGTCTGTGGTGTGTGTAGGTGAGTGTCTGTGTGTGTGTAGGTGTGTGTCACTGTGTGTGTAGGTGAGTGTCTGTGTGTGTGTAGGTGAGTGTCTGTGTGTGTGTAGGTGAGTGTCTGTGTGTGTAGGTGTGTGTCACTGTGTGTGTAGGTGAGTGTCACTGTGTGTGTGGTGAGTGTCTGTGTGTGTGTAGGTGAGTGTCACTGTGTGTGTAGGTGAGTGTCACTGTGTGTGGTGAGTGTCTGTGTGTGTGTAGGTGAGTGTCACTGTGTGGTGTGGTGAGTGTCTGTGTGTGTGTAGGTGTGTGTCACTCTGTGTGTAGGTGAGTGTCACTGTGTGTGTGGTGAGTGTCTGTTGTGTGTGTAGTGTGTGTCACTGTGTGTGTGGTGAGTGTCTGTGTGTGTGTAGGTGTGTGTCTGTGTGTGTAGGTGTGTGTCTGTGTGTGTAGGTGTGTGTCTGTGTGTGTGTAGGTGTGTGTCTGTGTGTGTAGGTGAGTGTCTGTGTGTGTAGGTGTGTGTCTGTGTGTGTAGGTGTGTGTCTGTGTGTGTGTAGGTGTGTGTCACTGTGTGTGTGTAGGTGAGTGTCTGTGTGTGTGTAGGTGTGTGTCACTGTGTGTAGGTGTGTGTCACTGTGTGTGTGGTGAGTGTCTGTGTGTGTAGGTGTGTGTCACTGTGTGTGTAGGTGAGTGTCACTGTGTGTGGTGAGTGTCTGTGTGTGTGTAGGTGTGTGTCACTGTGTGTGTGGTGAGTGTCTGTGTGTGTGTAGGTGTGTGTCACTGTGTGTGTGGTGAGTGTCTGTGTGTGTGTAGGTGAGTGTCTGTGTGTGTAGGTGTGTGTCACTGTGTGTGTGGTGAGTGTCTGTGTGTGTGTAGGTGAGTGTCTGTGTGTGTGTAGGTGAGTGTCTGTGTGTGTGTAGGTGAGTGTCACTGTGTGTGTGGTGAGTGTCTGTGTGTGTGTAGGTGTGTGTCACTGTGTGTGTAGGTGAGTGTCTGTGTGTGTAGGTGAGTGTCTGTGTGTGTAGGTGTGTGTCTGTGTGTGTAGGTGTGTGTCTGTGTGTGTGTAGGTGTGTGTCACTGTGTGTGTGTAGGTGAGTGTCTGTGTGTGTGTAGGTGTGTGTCACTGTGTGTAGGTGTGTGTCACTGTGTGTGTGGTGAGTGTCTGTGTGTGTAGGTGTGTGTCACTGTGTGTGTGTAGGTGTGTGTCACTGTGTGTGTGGTGAGTGTCTGTGTGTGTGTAGGTGTGTGTCACTGTGTGTGTGGTGAGTGTCTGTGTGTGTGTAGGTGAGTGTCTGTGTGTGTGTAGGTGAGTGTCTGTGTGTAGGTGAGTGTCTGTGTGTGTGTAGGTGAGTGTCTGTGTGTGTGGTGAGTGTCTGTGTGTGTGTAGGTGAGTGTCACTGTGTGTGTGGTGAGTGTCTGTGTGTGTGTAGGTGAGTGTCTGTGTGTGTAGGTGAGTGTCTGTGTGTAGGTGTGTGTCACTGTGTGTGTAGGTGAGTGTCTGTGTGTGTGTAGGTGTGTGTCACTGTGTGTAGGTGTGTGTCACTGTGTGTGTGGTGAGTGTCTGTGTGTGTGTAGGTGTGTGTCTGTGTGTGTGTAGGTGTGTGTCACTGTGTGTGTAGGTGAGTGTCTGTGTGTGTGTAGGTGAGTGTCTGTGTGTGTGTAGGTGTGTGTCACTGTGTGTGTGGTGAGTGTCTGTGTGTGTGTAGGTGAGTGTCACTGTGTGTGTGGTGAGTGTCTGTGTGTGTGTAGGTGTGTGTCACTGTGTGTGTGGTGAGTGTCTGTGTGTGTGTAGGTGTGTGTCACTGTGTGTGTGGTGAGTGTCTGTGTGTGTGTAGGTGAGTGTCTGTGTGTGTAGGTGTGTGTCACTGTGTGTGTGGTGAGTGTCTGTGTGTGTGTAGGTGAGTGTCTGTGTGTGTGTAGGTGAGTGTCACTGTGTGTGTGGTGAGTGTCTGTGTGTGTGTAGGTGTGTGTCACTGTGTGTGTAGGTGAGTGTCTGTGTGTGTAGGTGAGTGTCTGTGTGTGTAGGTGTGTGTCTGTGTGTGTAGGTGTGTGTCTGTGTGTGTGTAGGTGTGTGTCACTGTGTGTGTGTAGGTGAGTGTCTGTGTGTGTGTAGGTGTGTGTCACTGTGTGTAGGTGTGTGTCACTGTGTGTGTGGTGAGTGTCTGTGTGTGTAGGTGTGTGTCACTGTGTGTGTGTAGGTGTGTGTCACTGTGTGTGTGGTGAGTGTCTGTGTGTGTGTAGGTGTGTGTCACTGTGTGTGTGGTGAGTGTCTGTGTGTGTGTAGGTGAGTGTCTGTGTGTGTGTAGGTGAGTGTCTGTGTGTGTAGGTGAGTGTCTGTGTGTGTGTAGGTGAGTGTCTGTGTGTGTGGTGAGTGTCTGTGTGTGTGTAGGTGAGTGTCACTGTGTGTGTGGTGAGTGTCTGTGTGTGTGTAGGTGAGTGTCTGTGTGTGTAGGTGAGTGTCTGTGTGTAGGTGTGTGTCACTGTGTGTGTAGGTGAGTGTCTGTGTGTGTGTAGGTGTGTGTCACTGTGTGTAGGTGTGTGTCACTGTGTGTGTGGTGAGTGTCTGTGTGTGTGTAGGTGTGTGTCTGTGTGTGTGTAGGTGTGTGTCACTGTGTGTGTAGGTGAGTGTCTGTGTGTGTGTAGGTGAGTGTCTGTGTGTGTGTAGGTGTGTGTCACTGTGTGTGTAGGTGAGTGTCTGTGTGTGTAGGTGAGTGTCTGTGTAGGTGTGTGTCACTGTGTGTGGTAGGTGAGTGTCTGTGTGTGTGTAGGTGTGTGTCACTGTGTGTAGGTGTGTGTCACTGTGTGTGTGGTGAGTGTCTGTGTGTGTGTAGGTGTGTGTCACTGTGTGTGTAGGTGAGTGTCTGTGTGTGTGTAGGTGAGTGTCTGTGTGTGTGTAGGTTGTGTGCCACTGTGTGTGTGGTGAGTGTCTGTGTGTGTGTAGGTGTGTGTCACTGTGTGTGTAGGTGAGTGTCTGTGTGTGTAGGTCAGTGTCTGTGTGTGTGTAGGTGTGTGTCACTGTGTGTGTAGGTGAGTGTCTGTGTGTGTGTAGGTGTGTGCCACTGTGTGTGTGGTGAGTGTCTGTGTGTGTGTAGGTGTGTGTCACTGTGTGTGTAGGTGAGTGTCTGTGTGTGTGTAGGTGTGTGTCACTGTGTGTGTAGGTGAGTGTCTGTGTGTGTGTAGGTGTGTGTCACTGTGTGTGTGGTGAGTGTCTGTGTGTGTGTAGGTGTGTGTCACTGTGTGTGTAGGTGAGTGTCTGTGTGTAGGTGTGTGTGTCCACTGTGTATGTGGTGAGTGTCTCTGTGTGTGTAGGTGTGTGTCACTGTGTGTGTGGTGAGTGTCTGCGTGTGTAGGTGTGTGTCACTGTGTGTGTGGTGAGTGTCTGTGTGTGTGTAGGTGTGTGTCACTGTGTGTGTGGTGAGTGTGTGTGTGTAGGTGTGTGTCACTGTGTGTGTGGTGAGTGTCTGTGTGTGTAGGTGTGTGTCACTGTGTGTGGTGAGTGTCTGTGTGTGTAGCTGAGTGTCACTGTGTGTGTAGCTGAGTGTCACTGTGTGTGTAGCTGAGTGTCACTGTGTGTGTAGCTGAGTGTCACTGTGTGTGTAGCTGAGTGTCACTGTGTGTGTAGGTGAGTGTCACTGTGTGTGTGTAGCTGTGTGTGTGTAGCTGAATATCACTGTGTGTGTGTAGCTGAGTGTCACTGTGTGTAGCTGAGTGTCACTGTGTGTAGCTGAGTGTCACTGTGTGTAGCTGAGTGTCACTGTGTGTAGCTGAGTGTCACTGTGTGTGTGTAGCTGAGTGTCACTGTGTGTAGCTGAGTGTCACTGTGTGTAGCTGTGTGTGTGTAGCTGAGTGTCACTGTGTGTAGCTGAGTGTCACTGTGTGTAGCTGTGTGTGTGTAGGTGAGTGTCACTGTGTGTGTAGCTGAGTGTCACTGTGTATAGCTGAGTGTCACTGTGTGTAGCCGAGTGTCACTGTGTGTAGCTGTGTGTGTGTAGCTGAGTGTCACTGTGTGTAGCTGAGTGTCACTGTGTGTAGCTGAGTGTCACTGTGTGTAGCTGTGTGTGTGTAGCTGAGTGTCACTGTGTATAGCTGAGTGTCACTGTGTGTAGCCGAGTGTCACTGTGTGTAGGTGTGTGTGTGTAGCTGAGTGTCACTGTGTGTAGCTGTGTGTGTGTAGCTGAGTGTCACTGTGTGTAGGTGTGTGTGTGTAGCTGAGTGTCACTGTGTGTAGCTGAGTGTCACTGTGTGTAGCTGAGTGTCACTGTGTGTAGCTGTGTGTGTGTAGCTGAGTGTCACTGTGTATAGCTGAGTGTCACTGTGTGTAGCCGAGTGTCACTGTGTGTAGGTGTGTGTGTGTAGCTGAGTGTCACTGTGTGTAGCTGTGTGTGTGTAGCTGAGTGTCACTGTGTGTAGGCGTGTGTGTGTAGCTGAGTGTCACTGTGTGTAGCTGAGTGTCACTGTGTGTGTAGCTGCTGCTGCGTGTGACGAGGTGGTCTGGCTCGACTCGTCACAGCGGCACTGTGACACTCCGCGAGATGGCGCGCGCCAGCACCCTCGGCCACGCGGCAGACGGCGCCATGTGGCGCGCGCGTCCACCGCTGGGCACCGCCGCACCGCCCCCTCCTCCGCATTGCTGCTGCTCTCACGGCGGCCTTCTTCGACTCGCGAGTGGGGTAAGAGAGAGAAGCCGGGCTCGTCGAGAAGCCGGGCTCGTCGCGCGGCGTTGTGACGGGGGGGGGGGGGGGGGCTGCGGTGGCGATGTCGGGTCAATGAGTGGCAACGCGTCGCTGTGAAGATCGTCGAGGGAGAAGTCTGCACGCTGCTGCTGCTGCTGCGTTCGCTCGCGCGGGTCACGGTGCCGCCGGGCGGCTCTCCGTCCACGCGCCCGTCCGTGCGTCCGTCTGCCTGCCCGATGGCCGCAGGGCGCTGTCCGCGGACACGATCTGCGGCAAGATTCCGGGACTGACGCCACAGCAGCGGGCGCTGTGCCGGAGCCACCCGGACGCGATGGTCGCGGTCGGCGAGGGCGCGCGCCTGGGAATCGGCGAGTGCCGGCACCAGTTCCGATTCAGCCGCTGGAATTGCTCGGCGCTGGGGGAGGAGACGGTGTTCGGCCAGGAGCTCCCAGGCGGTGAGCGCCCCGACTCGGCGTCAGTTCGGCAGAGGGGCGGACCCGCGGTGTGCGGTCACCCTGTGCGTCTCTCTCTGAATTCTAGAACTCGCAACGCGCCACGTTTCTTATTTATTTAAAAGTTTTTTCATTTCTCAATCATGGGCAGTCCTCTGCCTAGAACAGGAAAAAGAACAGGAGAAATCATGACCACAACCCGAGCCGGTGATCCTGTTGTAACAACCAGTGCCTGCACCACTCTCCCTGACAGCAGGTGCACCGAGTATGAAACACGAGAGACACATCCTGCACACAACCTTTGAGCGAACAAGTTTACCGTCGCCAGGGAAGAAACATGAATCCGCCTACCCTCGCAGCGGAGGCCGTCCTCAAACTCTGTGCCACACGGGGGTGGAGGCCACCGCCATTTCTCATTTGCAGCGTCACTGCCCACCATCTCTGTCTCCACCTACACCACCCTTTCCAACGGCCCGACATGCAGGTGCCCTTAATCACTCTCCCGCGCGCCGCCCACAGGGCCGCCTCCTTCACGGCGCTTACGACGGCCCACGCCTGAGCCCAGACCTCCCCCCGCCCTCTGTCTGAACATCCCCCAAATTGTATTGGGCAATGTGGCCTTTACCGGACAAAATGAGGCAGCAGAGGCTGACATAACTCCCACACCTCCCGAGCAAATGGGCACTGAGGGTGCGGGCCAATCTTCGGGAACACATGAACCGTCTTTATTCCGGCCTGTCCCAGGCCGCCAGCCAGGATAAATCCCATTGCCTTTTTGTCAGGGCTGGCGATGTTACGTTTTTCTAAAGTAGTCGGTGCACGGCACCCCGTGCACCTGGCACCTCTGTACCAGCCTCCTGCTTAGACGTCTCCGCCAGGACGTCCCTGGGAATCCACGACGCGCGTGTCTGGGCCGGCTCACGCTTCACGACGTGTTCGCTTGCCGCGGTGCACGACCACCCCTGAGGCCAAGCCACGGGGGTGCCAAGCCACCGCAGGAGCCACGCCTGCCTGTGCCGTATGTAACGAGGCTTCCACCTGGAGTCCATTGGAGAAATACAGGCGCAGCGTGTCGCAGACCAGGATCGTGGCGAGGGTGCACGTGATATTTGGGGCGCCCCTCCCACCGTTCTCGACGCTTTTATTATTACACATCGTTTCCCGTTCCACTCGGCCCATCGCGCCCCCCCCCCCCCCCCCCAGATGAACCTGAAGAACATTCGCTGCAGTCTTTTCGCCATTTGCGCGCCCGGCGAGATCACGTAGGCCCGGTAGATAAGTGCCGGGAGGATTTCCACCCTCGGGACTAACATTCTACCTTCCATTGGAAGGCGCCTGTCCGCCCGGCCGGCCGGCCCGCCCCTCACCGCCCTCTCCCTTCCCATCCAATGCTTCGTCGCCGAGTCCTGCCAACAGAAGCTGACCCCTAGGATCTTGATCCCCTCTCCCAGCACCGTTATACCGGTGGACGGCCCTCGAATAGCCTGGGGTCACTGAAGATCAGCATCTCACTCTTCCTCACATTTACGTTAAATCCCGAGGCCAAAAATAATCTATCCGCGAGTCCTAGGGCCTCGTATACCGAGGAGACATCTCCACTGAAAATGACGACATCGTCCATACACATGGCTATTTTTTCTGGCTCCCTACACCCCTTTAATCCGCTGATTTCCCCTGACCGCCTGGGCAAAGGGCTCCATTCACAACATGAATGACACCGGTGACATAGGGAGACACCCCTGTCGCACACCTGACCCAGTTGGTATCTCCTCAGAGAGGACTCCATGTATCAGCAGGCTGCCCGTGAGCTTATGATACAGCAGTTGCCTTATCCAGCCGATCAATTGTTTCCCTACATCACCGCGACCCCGCGTCTCCCCCCCCCACCTCCCACGCGTCCCTGCTCCACCACCCTGCTGCTCACACCGCCCCCCCCCCCCCCCGTGCGTGGGCTCCCCGACACAAGCAGGTAGCCGAGAAGCGGCCTTCGCGCACGCCGTGATGGCGGCGGCCGTGGCGTATGCCATCACGGCGGCGTGCGGCCGGGGCGACCGGAGCTGGTGCGGCTGCGACGGCGCCAAGCAGGGCGGCTTCTACGATGCACAGGGCGGCTGCTCGGCCGACCTCAGCCACAGCCTCGAGTTCTCGCGCCTCTTCGTGGACGCGCGCGAGGTCCAGCGGAGCGCACGCACGCTCATGAACCTGCACAACAACGCCGCCGGGCGCAAGGTGTCAGCGATTTCCCCACACCAAGCACTCCTCCATATCCAATCCAACGCAGGCGCTGAAAACAAAATCACCCCTCCCCACTCTCTCCCTCCCCCCCTTCCCACCCCCCATTATCCTACCTCTTCTCCTCGTCATTTTTCCGGCACAATGCTTATTTTTAGCTAAGGAAAGCTGTCTCGAGTGTGGACCAATTAACTTCAAGGACAGTGCATATCATTATCATCATCAGAGTTGTTTCTTTTTGTTTGCATTTTGACTGCTTGTGTTGTGGTTCTTGTGGTTCTTGCAAACATGTCAGTTTTTGTACCAGTTGAAAGGGTAAAAACCTATCACTATATTTTGCCACTGGTAAAGGAGGTGTCTCATAGTGTAAATGGGGTTGTTGCTGGGCTCTGGTCCAATCACACGGCCGGGGTATTGGGGGGGCGGAGCCTGGTCTGCGGGGCGTGTGGGAGGGGCCACCGTTCACCTCGGCTCCAATGGGAGGCGAGGTGAATGGGGGCGGAGCCAGCGGGGCAGTATGGGAAGGCCGGATCTGACGATCCGGAAGGAGAGGAGTCAGGATCACATGAGGGGGAATGTATATTAGTGGGAGCCCGGAAGAGATCGGGGCAGTCGGGGAAGTTGAGAGTCTGAACCACGCTGGGTGGTGAGAGATCCGCGCCATCGGCCACGTGGCCGAAGGTCCTCAGCACGCCGTCGGCCAGCGGGGTGCGGAGTGCGGGAGTAGAGGAGCTAACGGAGGAGCGTGCGTGGCACGCGAGAGGAGACGACGCTGGTCCGTGGAGGAGACCAGCGGGGTGCGGAGAAGAACCTAAATAGAAGACAAGCGGAGACCAGCAGTGGCTGACGGAGTCTTTTATTACATGTTTGTGTGTTGCCATAAAGGCTCATATATTGGAAAACTCCAGCACAATTGCCGCTGGTGTAATAAAATTATTAAAGTCAAAGTCTGTCTCTGTCTCTCTGTGTCTCTCTGTGTCTCTCTCTGTCTCTCTCTGTCTCTCTCTGTCTTTTTGTCTCCCCCCCCCCCCCCCACTTGTCCCCACCTACCTCCCCGATGCTCTCCTGCCCTCTCGTCTCTCTCTCCCCACCACGCGCCGCCAGGTGCTGGAGGAGAAGATGAAGACGGTGTGCAAGTGCCACGGAGTGTTGGGCTCGTGCACCACCAGGACGTGCTGGGCCACGCTGCCCCAGTTCCGCGAGGTGGGCTCCGCGCTCAAGCGCAAGTACGACGAGGCGGTCCACGTGGAGCCGGTGCACGCCGGCCGCTACCGCCACCGCTACCCCGCCTTCCTCCAGGCGAGGCGCTCGCGCGGCCACCGCAAGCCGCTCCACACGGAGCTCGTGTTCACCGAGAGCTCGCCTAGCTACTGCGAGGAGGACCGGCTGACGGGCAGCGTGGGCACGCGCGGCCGCCCGTGCGAACCGCACGTCGCCGCACGCCGACGGCTGCGAGCTGCTGTGCTGCGGCCGCGGCTACGACACGCGCCAGTACACGCGCTCGTGGCATTGCAAGTGCGAGTTCCGCTGGTGCTGCTACGTGCGCTGCAGCACGTGCAGCGAGGGGGCGGAGGAGTACACGTGCAAGTGACGGCGGCGGCGGCTCGCTGGGAAGCTGGGGCCCCGACTCCTCCGCCGGCTCGATCGCTCGCCCCGTCGACTGTCGGCCATGGCCCCCACGGGCCTCGCCCCTGGCAACAACAATCATGGCCGGACAAAAGTGTCAGCGGATGTCGCTGCCTGATGGCGCGGCTGTCGTTCCGCACCTCGCAGTTGCCCTCAACTTCCCTCCCTCACCCCACCCCACTCACCACCCCACCACCGCCACCCTGCGTGATTGCCGACGGGGTGGGGGGGGGGGCGCCAGGCGGATCCCTGCAAGAGATCTGCAATCGGCTCCCGAGCCTGGGACAAAGTAGCCACCGAGATCTCAGCATGATGGGAGAGAGAGGAGGAGTCGGTGACTCGTCCACATTGCTCACCATGCCCTGCCCCTCCCCCCCACCACCACCTCTGCCCCTCCAACCACATGCTGCTTCTCCCACTCAGATTTGCTGACCACGAGGACCCACAAGTTCTGTATGTCGCCGGCACCGAGTGCAGCATCTCCCAGTGAATCCCAGCGTCCCCCCCCCCCCCCCCCCCCCGGCGAGCATTTCCCTCGTCGAACACGGGGAAATGCGTGGACTCGATGATCTCGTGTTTTACAGGGAAAGGTGCGCATGGAAGGGCGGCAGATGGTCCAAAAATGTGTGGTTAAATATTTTTTGCATGGTTAATAACATATTTCCAATGATTACTAAGTGTGTACCCCTCATCACGGTTGAAATTATGTCTGTGTTTGTAAATTTGGATGGCCTCGTATACAAACCTTTGATGGTAGCCAGAGGGTTTGCAGAGCACCTTAGTCTCGGAAAAAACAATATCATGAGAGCCCACCGCATTGTAGCAATGATCGGCAAAGGCGGAAGACTCAATTTTGCCGTGTTTCAAATCTTGCTTGTGCTCGCGGACACGATCAGAGACATGACGTTTCGTTTCCCCAATGTAACAATCACCACAGCTGCAACTCAGTTTATAGACTCCAGGGTATTGCAAGTCAGGGATGACATCCTTCACAGATGGGCTCTCATGATATTGCTTTTTCCGAGACTAAGGTGCTCTGCAAACCCTCTGGATACCATCAAAGGTTTGTACACGAAGCCATTCAGATATACAAACACAGACATAATTTCAACCGTGATGATGGGTACAAACTTAGTAATCATTGGAAAGATGTTATTAACCATGCAAAAAAAGATTTAACTACACATTTTTGGACCATCTTATCTGACAGGCACTATTTTACTTTACCGAGTGTTGACATCCCCAGCGTTTAACAGTACTCTCCTTTTTCGTATTTGATTGTCAGCCAACACTGGGTAAAACAACATGGGCATTTTCGTTCTCTTCTGTCATGTGCACCAACAGGGGCTTGCGCACAAACACGTCCACGTCGACGTCTACGTACACCTCTTTTAGCACCCCCCCCTCCCAATACGTTCATTCATTGGCTGAAAAGCTCCCCCCCTCCTCCCCCTTAACTTGTATGACCCCAAGAACACCATCCCCACCGTCAAACATGGAGGTGGAAACATTATGCTTTGGGGGTGTTTTTCTGCTAAGGGGACAGGACAACTTCACCGCATCAAAGGGACGATGGACGGGGCCATGTACCGTCAAATCTTGGATGAGAACCTCCTTCCCTCAGCCAGGGCATTGAAAATGGGTCGTGGATGGGTATTCCAGCATGACAATGACCCAAAACACACGGCTAATGCAACAAAGGAGTGGCTCAAGAAGAAGCACATTAAGGTCCTGAAATGGCCTAGCCAGTCTCCAGACCTTAATCCCATAGAAAATCTGTGGAGGGAGCTGAAGGTTCGAGTTGCCAAACGTCAGCCTCGAAACCTTAATGACTTGGAGAAGATCTGCAAAGAGGAGTGGGACAAAATCCCTCCTGAGATGTGTGCAAACCTGGTGGCCAACTACAAGAAACGTCTGACCTCTGTGATTGCCAACAAGGGTTTTGCCACCAAGTACTAACTCATGTTTTGCAGAGGGGGTCAAATACTTATTTCCCTCATTAAAATGCAAATCAATTTATTACATTTTTGACGCGTTTTTCTGGATTTTGTTGTTGTTATTCTGTCTCTCACTGTTCAAATAAACCTACCATTACAATTATTGACTGATCATTTCTTTGTCAGTGGGCAAACGTACAAATCAGCAGGGGATAAATACTTTTTTCCCTCACCGTATATATGATGGTAATTTTAGCTGATGGAACAGGAAATAATCGTGATTAAATGTATGTAAGTATACATTAATGTAGTATATAAAGTAGAAACAAGCGGAGTGCCACATGAGGCAGTTAATCTCTTGGATAAATCATACCAAAATAACGGGTACGTAACTTTCTTAGGGTGATATTGCATCTAAGCTGATACTTTTTTCTAGACGACTAAATGCGACATTAAACTAAGAACGTGTCAGGCTGTAGTCGCTGCAGCCTCATTTATTCACAACTTACACATTCAGTGCATTCTCTAATGAAAATACGAAATGCAGTAAATCCTACTACACAGTCAGTAGCTACTACTGGCTCAGTAGATACTACTGCACAGTCCGTCGATACAACTACAGAGTCAATAGATACTACTTCTTCTGTTGTATGTAGGGCGTGTAGCTATATATAACTACGTTGGGGTAAAGATATTTTTGAGGGGGGAGTCCACAATTTCCAGAAACCTTTGACATCAACTATTTACCGCACACTTGCTTTAACTTTTCACGTGAGGTCCAGGCACACCAGGAGGTCCCATAGGACCCTGAGACCCTGGCACACCCTGAACAAACACAGACACAGCTTTAATAAAAACGAGTATTGTATTTAAATGCCACACATTCATACATGTCAACCCATTCGGCTTACCCCTATTCTTGTACAGGGAAATTTTGATTTCCAGCTCCGTACGGCGTGCAGCCATTTCAATACGACAAACACGTTCAGCAGGAGACATCGCGCCCGTTGAGCACGCGCTAGCTCGGCCACCTACTTGCTGCCCTGCAACGCAGTTACCCTTCACGCAAGTTGCCCAACTCGTGCAATCATCTCTGCGTAGGCCACGAGGTTCGTGCCGCCAGCGGCCGGCAGCGAAGTGAAGGGTGAACTCGAACGGCACTGCCTGGTCTACCGCTCACCGCTCGCGGCAGCGCAGCTACCGTCGAGTGCACAGGCGGTGCAACTGCGCCGGTGCGCGGAGGGGTCGAAGCACCCGGGTGCGAACAGAGGGGGGCGGGTAGTTGCAAGCCCCGTGCCGGCAATGGTACGACGCTGACGGACGGTGAGCGGCGGCGGGTTCTGCGCCGCTACGTTGCTGGGGCAGTGCACCTCACGCGCTCGTGCGCAAGGCGCCGCACGGCGCAGTTGCCCAATCACACTTGGCTCGGTCGCGTGTCTCTTTGGAGAAGTTCCATCGTTACACGCCTCGTTCACCAAATGTGGTTTGACGTTTACACTACGAGACATCTCCTTTACCGGTGGCAAAATAGTGATAGGTTTTTACCCTTTTCAACTGGTACAACAACTGACACCTTTATACAAGGCATCATGTTTGCAATAACCACAACACAAGCAGTCAAAATGCAAACAAGAAACAACTCTGATGATGATAATGATATGCACTGTCCTTGAAGTTGATTGGTCCACACCCGAGACAGCTTTCCTTAGAGCCCGGTCACCATTGGTGTTGGACCAGATGACACCAAAAGGCGTACAACTCAAAGACAGCGCACTATCAGAGTATTGAGAGCTCGGGGTAAGCATTTACACTATGAGACATCTCCTTTACCAGTGGCAAATATAGTGCTAGGTTTTTACCCTTTCAACTGGTACTGTCTCGGATGTGGACCAATCAACTTCAAGGACAGTGCATATCATTATCATCATCAGAGTTGTTTCTTTTTGTTTGCATTTTGACTGCTTGTATTGTGGTTATTGCAAACATGATGGACTTATGGCACTTGTTTTATTAAACTCTTGAATAAGATTTGGTTATAACTGTTGATGTTATGTAGCTGTAGATGTGACACAAACTATTGCTTTCTGAAAGATCTTGTAAAAAACAAGGGCAAAATTCACTTGTTTTAAAGTTTAATGATAACAGACCACTTTGCATTACTTATAACTCCTGTTAAAAATGTTCATGAGGTAAAGATATTTAACTCATGGAAATGTAAGGTATTCTATACAGTTTGTTCAATGTTATCTGACTGAATGAAAGGCAGAATTGCGTTTTTAGAGTTGTTCACGTCTGCCTGAGTGGCTTATATTTGGTTACATTGTCATTTGAAAAATAAAGTTAATTGTGGCAATGACATTTTTTTTAGAACAGTGTGTGTGTTTTCACGTAACTTTTGTGGTGAAAAAAATAATGTCGGAAGGGACTATTGGCCCCCGGGCATCTTCATTTGATCAAACTTGGCCCTCTTTGCAAAAAAGTTTGGACACCCCTGAGTGACGCGATATCGGAGTCGGTCGCTCCAAGACTTCCAACGTTCCCCTCGTGGGCCGGGAAGTCGTCACGATGCCGCCAGGCGGCGCTCCAAGACGCGTGACCTCGAGGCAGCCCTCGAGGTCACGTCCAGACGCCGCACAAATGAGCACTAACGAGGCTGCTATGGACGACAATTTCCGCGATGGAAATCCGTCACACGTAGCGTGCTCTGTACGTGCACGTACTTTGGAACAAATGACAACTAGTTCTAGATTGAAGCTTTCGTGACTGCAAGGATTCATATTCTTAGGTTTTTTCGGTAAAGTCACGTAGGTGAAAATTAAAATTAATAAAAGTAAAATAAAAATGTAATAAAAAATCACGTTTCGGAGGCAACACAAGCTTCCGTCTTCAGGTGGAACCGTCACACCTCTCACTTGATGCAGCAGTCAGGCTGTGACGGTTCCACCTGAAGACGGAAGCTTGTGTTGCTTCCGAAACGTCGAGATTTTTATTTTTTTATTTTATTTTTACTTTTATTAATTTTTTACCTACGTGACTTTACTGGAAAAAACCTAAGAATATGAATACTTGCAGTCACGAAAGCTTCAAATCTAGAACTCGAGGCTACTTCATCAATACGCTGTGTTTGCGGCCTGCTACACTGGACTTCAGAAGAACGAGTAGATGAGTCTGACTCTCGTTCACAACAAAATCAAGCACTTGCGATTTGAAAATAAGCAGAGTGCTCGAAATTGCTGTAAACGTGAACAGAATAGATATATCGACTTGTGTGTGCTGTGTGTGTGTGTTGTGTATGTGCTGTGTGTGTGCTGTGTGTGTGCTGTGTGTGTGGGTGCTGTGTGTGCTGTGTGCTGTGTGTGTGCTGTGTGTGTGTTGTGTGTGTGCTGTGTGCTGTGTCTGCTGTGTGTGTGCTGTGTGTGTGCTGTGTGCTGTGTGTGTGTATGCTGTGTGTGCTGTGTGTGTGCTGTGTGTTGTGTATGTGCTGTGTGTGTGCTGTGTGTGTGTGCTGTGTGCTGTGTGTGTGCTGTGTGTGCTGTGTGTGTGCTGTGTGTGCTGTGTGTGTGTGCTGTGTGTGTGTGCTGTGTGTGTGCTGTGTGTGTGCTGTGCTGTGTGCTGTGTGTATGTGCTGTGTGTGCTGTGTGTGCTGTGTGTGTGTGTGTGCTGTGTGTGCTGTGTGTGTTGTGTGGGCTGTGTGTGTGCTGTGTGCTGTGTGTGCTGTGTGTGTGCTGTGTGTGCTGTGTGTGTGTGTGCTGTGTGTGTTGTGTATGTGCTGTGTGTGTGCTGTGTGCTGTGTGTGTGTGCTGTGTGTGTTGTGTATGTGCTGTGTGTGTGCTGTGTGCTGTGTGTGTGTGTGTGTGCTGTGTGTGTTGTGTGTGCTGTGTGCTGTGTGTGCTGTGTGTGTGTGTGCTGTGTGTGCTGTGTGTGTGTGTGTGCTGTGTGTGTTGTGTATGTGCTGTGTGTGTGCTGTGTGCTGTGTGTGTTGTGTATGTGCTGTGTGTGTGCTGTGTGCTGTGTGTGTGTGTGCTGTGTGTGTTGTGTATGTGCTGTGTGTGTGCTGTGTGCTGTGTGTGTGTGCTGTGTGTGTTGTGTATGTGCTGTGTGTGTGCTGTGTGTGTGTGTGCTGTGTGTGTTGTGTATGTGCTGTTGTGTGTGCTGTGTGCTGTGTGTGTGTGCTGTGTGTGTTGTGTATGTGCTGTGTGTGTGCTGTGTGCTGTGTGTGTGTGTGTGTGCTGTGTGTGTTGTGTATGTGATGTGTGTGTGCTGTGTGTGTGCTGTGTGTGCTGTGTGCTGTGTGTGTGTGCTGTGTGTGTGTGTGCTGTGTGTGCTGTGTGTGTGTGCTGTGTGTGCTGTGTGCTGTGTGTGCTGTGTGTGTGTGCTGTGTGTGTGTGTGCTGTGTGTGCTGTGTGTGTGTGCTACTGCTGTGTGTGCTACTGCTGTGTGTGTGTGCTGTGTGTGCTGTGTGTGTGTGCTGTGTGTGCTGTGTGCTGTGTGTGTGTGCTGTGTGTGTGTGTGCTGTGTGTGTGTGCTGTGTGTGTGTGGTACCTCATGGGGAGCAGTAGTGTAGCTGTTAGCGCTACGCTGCGCTACGAACCCGGCGACCAGAGTTCGATTCCTGCTCACGGCCAATACCAAGTGACTATTATCTGAAACTGTCCTGGGCATCCCCTAGGTAGACTCAACCTCAAATTAGTACCTGGTGCGATGTGCAAACATCGTCACTAGGGAGACAAAGGCGGTCGGGCGTGGTGCTGGCCACCCACCCCCTCGTGTGCCACAGTGCCGGCCTTCATAGGCGCTGCTCGCTAACAGCACTTGCCCCAACAGTCTGTTAAGGCTACACGGGGGATCTTTGTCTCTATTTACGTGACCGTGTCGTCTACACGCTGTCTGTTGATTATGTTAACGGCAGGCTTTGATTCCTAAAGCAATTAAAGAAATTGTGCCGTGTTTACGGAATGTGGAGGTATCTTTTTTTAATAAACGAGACGACGCGTTGTCTCGTACAATTAAGGATTTCAACCCGAGTTTCATTGCGAGCCGGAGTTTTGGGGGCCAGGGCTCCGGAAAATATCTCCTGCCTGGTTATTCAGGCGAAGAGTGAAGGGGGGGGGGGATTCCATATTCCATTAGAAGTTAAACGAAAGGACTAACCGATAATCGATTATTATCGATTATCAAGCTAGTGATAATTGAAGTACAAACGTGCACATTATAATCGATGCTTTTCGATTCGACATTCCTGTTGTATGAATCAGGATTATCCAGCAGCCATGACTGGTCTCTGTATATGCAACGATGTTAAAATCATCGATTTTTTAAACACACTCTCATCGATAATCGGAATCACTAACAGGGGTCATTGCACGAAACGTCGTCGTCTCGTATATTGTTTTCATCTTCATGGCAGTGTTGTCGATTTTTTTCGTTTGAAGGGAGGGGGAGGGGGTGGTGTCATCATTTTCAAGGATGACAGTGGCGGGGGGAGGGGGCGGGGGGATGGGTGGGCAGTGGGTGTCTGCGAGCTCCTATTAAGGCCGGAGCATCGCACTCCACGGAGGGATGCGAGTCAGTGTCATGGCACGTGTGTAGTCGCACGATTGTGTGACGCACGCACGCACGCACTCACCGTGCGAGAGTAATCATTTTAGGCCGAGTGGACCTAGGGGACGCCCACGTCAGGGCGGCCGGAATGTTGAACGCGTGCGCGTCTCTGGGATGGTGGCGCTCAGGAGCGCGACGTGCGGCCGTGTGCGAGGCTGTTTGTGTACCCGTCTGTGTGTCGTGACGGGGAGCGGTGGTGCAGCGGTTAGCGCGTTGTGCTACGAACCCGGCGACCCGGGTTCGATTCCCTCTCACGGACAAACACCGGTGACCATTATCTGAAACGGTCCTGGGCCTCCCCTAGGTCGACTCAGACTCAAATGAGTACTTGCTGCGATGTGTAAACATCGCCACTGAGGAGACAGGTGGCTGGGCGTGGTGTTGGCCACTCGCCCCCCTCGTGTGCCACAGTGCCGGTAGCCTTCACAGGTGCTACTCGCTAACAGCACTTGCCCCTACAGCCCGTGAAGCCTTTACGGGGCGCTTTGTATGCCCGTGTACCTGCGTTTACGCATGTGCGCTCGTACGTTCGCACGTACGTGTGTACGTATGCGCGGACACAAATGTATGCGTGGATGTACTTGTGTATGTGCGTGTGTACGTATGCGCGGACACAAATGTATGCGTGGATGTACTTGTGTATGTGCCACGTACGTGTGCGTCTATAAATACGCATACGTACACGTACGCGCATTTATGTGCATATCAGAACGCAGGTTTGCGTGCGTATTTACCTCTGTGTGTAGTTTATAGAGACGCACGCGTTTCGAGCCAGCCTCAAACGAGAACCTGGTGCGGTGTGGCAACATCGGTCAGCAGCTTGCAGGCTTAACAGCAACTTGCCCCTACAGCCTGTCGAAGGCTACACGGGGGAACTTTGCCTCTGTGTCCCTATGAGCGAGTGTGTGTGGGGTGACGTGCAACTCGGAACTGTGGAATGTGGCGAGGTGGCTGGTGGGATTCTGGGGTGGTGGATGGGTGGGTGGGGGGAGGCGGAGGGGACGCGGGATGAAGTGTAGCCCGCGCCCGTTATCCATCATTCCCGGAGCGCCCGCACGCACACACGTCACCACGGCGCTTGTGCCAGGCCATGTGCACCTTGAGGCCACGTGAAGTGTCGAACGCCCGCTGGAAGGAGATCACGGGGCAGACCCAGCAGGTGCCACGGGTCGACTGACTGAGATGACTGGCTGATGCACCACCTGTGCCCCATACTGTGCCAACTTGCTGTGCTTTAGCCACCCGGCGCTCCGCTCGTTGTTGTGAGCGTCGCTCCTCCGCCCTCTGTTGTTGTTGGAGGGCGACTGCCTCCAACTGCCCAGTAGCGTCCTTCACGAGCCTCCTCCACAGAGGCCGATCTTGACACCGCTGGTACCGGTCATCGGCAAGTCCACTCAGCTCCACGTCCTCCTGTACCGCATCACTCCATCTCCTCTCTAGCCCGTGCCACGCCCGTTTAGCCCCCTCGATCCGGCCGAACAAAAGCTGTTTAGGCATGCGGTGGCTGGGCATGCGGGCTACATGACCCAGCCAACGCAGCCTTGCCTGCCGGAGGAGCTCACCAAAGGGACTTTGCCCAGATCTTTCAAGGATTTGTGAGCTCCTCACACAATCCAGCCTGCCGGTTAAACCCAGGATGGATCGTGCACAATACCCATGGCAAACATCACCCTTCACCACCCACCATCTGCATGATATTCTCCCCGTGGATTTGTCTCCGGGTCCTCCGGTTTTCCCCCTCCACATTTAGAATCAACATCACGCGTTTAGAGCGTTTGGCTGCTTTAAGTGTCCACGTCATCAGCCATTTCAATGTGGCTATCATTTGTGAAAGCCAGGTCGCTTCTGCAAGAGCGCTACGTCGCTCAGTGGGCCATGCTTTGTGAACTAAGACAGATGTTTGCGTTTATAGACATTGCAGCAGTCAGAGACGCACACGTTTAGATTGCAGAGAGGATCGTACCAGTTTCTTTTGTTCAGGGGGCTGGGAATGCGTTTGCTTTATAAAAGTGCTCTCATTTTCAATCTGCCCTTGAAAGCAATCGTTAATCGAGTCCAGTCCTGCCGTCGTGTGTTTACTTAGCCACACTGGCGAAAGGTCACTCCTGACATTTCCATAACGAATGCAAGAGGCTTCATCGCATGCGAGAGAACGCCGACTCGTGCAGCGTGGCACTCTACGTTCTCTTCCTCAAACGAGTCTTTGCATTTGGACGCGTAAAATAGCCGATTTAATTTCCTGCAGCAACAAAAATGTCAGATCGTATTCGTGGCATTTCCCCCCCTCCCCCCTCCGTGAGTAGCGCCTCGTGGATTTAATTATTTAATTAGGGAAGTTGCGGAAGCGGCTTTACGAGTCGCTCAAGCAACAGGGTTCACTCACCACTCTCTACACGTGACCCATCTCCACGCGTGTGTCCAGTTGAACGCATTGGCTTTCTCCGCGTGCAAAAGTACTCAAGAAGGAATGTGACAAGTAACCGGGCATTACAGGTCACGTGACACTACAGGTGTGCTCACACCTGAGTGCGTGTGTGCGTGTGCGGGTGCGTGTGTGTGAGTGTGCGTGTGTGTGTGTGGGCTTGTGTGTGCATGTGTGTGCATGTGTGTGCGTGTGCGTGAGTGTGCGTGCGTGTATGTGCGTGTGTGTGTGTACGTGTGTGCGTGTGCGTGAGTGTGTGTGGGCGTGTGTGAGTGTGTGTGCGTGAGTGTGTGCCAGTGTGCGTATGTGTGTGGGCGTGTGTGAGTGTGTGTGCGTGCGTGAGTGTGCGTGTGTGTATGTGTGTGTGTGCGTGCGTGAGTGTGCGTGTGTGTACGTGTGTGCGTGAGTGGGCGTGTCTGTGCGTGTGTATGCGCGTGTGTGCGTGAGTGTGCGGCTGCAGCTGTCGATGTGAAAGCGCGAGTTCGTGGACACGTGCAGGTCGGAGACATCGTCGTGACTGTTGAAGTGGCCACGTGCAGGGCACTGTGGTCTGGACGGACGATCGGGGTGGAAGCCGAACGAGGGAACGCGCCCGAGGAAGCGCGTTCGCCGTGGTAGTAGGCCGTCAGGTGATCTAGGACAAAGTGGCTAGAAAATGATTTTGGTTCCCACATCTGGGAACTACTTTTTAAATGATTTTTTTCAAAGACAAAACCATTTTCGACTTTATGTTAAAAGATCTCCGCAAAATACCCTGCAGTTTTTTTTTCAAAATCCATAAATGTACTTAATTGTGAATTAGAAAAAACGAAAATCTTATGCTGCTGGTTTTGTTTGTAACGTTATTTATATACATTTTAGCAACACAAAATATCTCTCAATCTGACACTTTAACATGTACCTCAACACTTGAGACAGGGTTTGGTGCATTTTATACTCAAGTGTGAATGTAGACCATGAAATATGGCACATTTGTAGAAAATATGCTTCAACTTCACGGATTGGCACTAAGCAAAATCAAACAAACATTTTAAATTTAGCAAAACTGTGATGTTTTGTACATCAAAATTTTCAGTAGGTACCGTGTAATCACAGAAAGATACAAATATAAGCACACTTTGGCCCAAGTTGGCTGAAATGACTCGAAATGCTACACTGTCCCCTTGTTTTGGAATGCTGCCAAAAAAAATTACAATTATACCACAGATTCATTACAGCTCAAAATCACCTTAAATTATAACACAGCGCATATTTACTCATCGGCGTCATCCCTATCACTATCAGAGCCATCATCCACGACCCCCCCTTCCACCCCCCACCTCATCCCTCCCACCCGCCCTCCACCTGTTAGCCACGCCCGGTCACCCCCCCCCCCACACCTCATCCCCAGCCCCCACCTCATCACCCACACCCCCACCCCCCAAGCCAATTAGCGATCCACGTGATGAGGTTTAAATAGCTACGCCCTGGTCCGCCCCAGCCCTGGCGGGTCTCGTTCAGGAGGCGAGAGGGCGCACAGCGGGAAGAAGGAGAAGAAGAATTCGACGAAGATGAAGGTGGTGGTGGTGGTGATGATGATGATGGTGTGTCGGGGATTGTTGTTATTCCCAGTCGCCCTCTGTGCCGCCTGCTCTCTCGGTCTCGCCGCCTGCGACGATCCGCACGAATCCGCCGCAGCCGCCTTCGTCTCTCGCCACCGATTTCCGCCGCCGTTTCTCCGCCACATTTGGGACCACAGCGCCGTTGCCGGTGGAGGTGGTGGTGGAGTTTCCACCGGGACGCGTGGGTCGCGAGTCCCCGACGACTCCCACCACCACCACCACAACAACAACAACCACCACCGCCACCACGTGCGCTACATGCGGGCGCTGTTCCGGCGGGAGGCGCACGAGGACGGGAGGCCGCGGGGCGGTCCCAGCGCCCTCCCCGGCAACACGGCGAGACTCGTGACGCCCGCCCGGCTCGGCCGAGCCCCGGGGGACCCCGCGGCCACAGGTGAGAGATGAGGAGGGGTGGTGAGGGGTGGGTAGGGGTGGGGTGAGTAGGGGTGGGGTGGGTGGGTGTGAATGTGTGGGTGAGGGTGTGAATGTGTGTGAGGGTGTGAAAGTGTGTGAGGGTGTGAATGTGTGTGTGAGGGTGTGAATGTGTGTGTGAGGGTGTGAATGTGTGTGGGTGAGGGTGTGAGTGTGTGAGGGTGTGAATGTGTGTGTGTGAGGGTGTGAATTGTGTGTGGGTGTTATCACGCTGTACTCTGAACACAGGGACCCGAGTTCGATTCCGACTCATGGCCAACACCAGTAACGATAATCTGAACCGGACTGGGGCCTCCCCTAGGTCAAGCCAGCCTCAAATGAGTACTCTGTGCGATGTATAGACATCGCCACTCGAGTTACAAAGGCGGCCTCGCACGACTCACCCGCCCCGCTGTACAACCCTGTGCGATAGTTCCACCCCTTGACCCCTTGCCCCGTTGACCCCTTGCCCCGTTGATCCTTTGACCCGGGTGCATAGCCGAGGTGGTGACCTTTGACCTGCGTGCGGTGCCGCGTGGGGAGCTGGTCCTGCGCGCTGCCCTCGTGTACCCTGGGGACGCCCACGGCCGCTCCGCGTGCTCCCTGCGGGTAACCGCCACGTTACCACGTTACCCCCCCCCCATTACCACCACACGCGTTACCCTTACCAAACACATTCCTGCGGAGGGAGCTGGTAGGAACACGTTGGGTTGCTCTGTCATTGGCCAGGGTCAACGGCGGCGTGGTGCATTCCGCAAATATGCCCGACTGTGAGGGCGGGCACAAGCCGTCGTGAGTAGGTTAAACGTTGAGTTTTATAAGGGCACCACGGGGTGACCAGCCCCTCCCCTCCCCACCCAGCCCCTCCCCACCCTCTCCTCTTCACCCAGCCCGACCCCTCCCATTTTTGGATGCACGACGGACGGACGGACACAATAATCCCCTGTGGGCTGGTGTAACCAGTTGGTTCCTACCAGTGTAAACATCTGTAATTGTTCACCAGCCGTGATTGGTGGAGGTGAACCAGGCCACTGACGAGACCACCCCTGGCGGTTCGCCCTTCCGTGCTTTCAGATTTTGCCGAGGAATTCCGTCGGAGCGGACCACGGTGTTTCGGAGCCCGCGGAAGACCCAGAGGCCAGCGGTGGTGACCGCAACCTGGACCCGAACTTAAACCCAAACCTAGAGATGATGTCAAGGCCCAGCGCAGACCCCAGCCGGAACCCTCAACCGAAACCCAAACCTGACCTGGACTGCAACCCAGATCTTGCACAGAACCTCACCGCAAATCCGACTCCGGACTCCTACCCAGACTTTCCACCGAAACTCAACGCTGAGCCCACTCCGCTCTCCAACGGAGACCTCGTCTCAGACCACGAGCTGGAGGCTCCCGCGAGGGTGTCGCTGGGCGAGTGGTTCGAGGTGGACGTTACGGGGCCCGTGTCGCGCCTCTTGAACCACCCTGGCTCTTCGTCTCCCACCACCACCACCACCTCCTCCTCCTCCCCGCTGCCGGCGCTCTGCGTGGCATGGAGCTGCGTGCCCGTCCCACGTCGCGCTCCCGTGCCGCCGTTTCTCCTCCTCTACTCGAACGACCTCCTGAGGGCGGCGGCGGCGGCGGCAGCGGCGCATTCGCCGCCGCCTCCGGCAGGAGAGGAAATGTCTGAGGAGTTGGAGCTCCCCTCGCCGGGGTTCCTCGGGGATATCCCGGGGTCCCTGGAAGGGGACCACCACCACCCCGCCTGGCGTCTCGCGGGGAGCCGGGTTGGGCAAAGCGTCGACACCCTGTGGTGGAAGAAGCAGAAGAAGCTGAAGTCGTCGATGTTTAACGAGGAGACGAAGCGGAGGGGGAAGATCGCGACGACGACGGCCACCGCCGCCGCCTTGAAGCTGAGCTACCGAAGCGGGCCCTGGGCGTGCGGCAAGGGCCTCTGGTGGGCCCCGTGCCCCTCCGGGACGACGCGCAGTGCCCCCGGGGCCGACGGCTCGAGATCGAGGAGGCGCAGGGTGGCGCGCTCGCTGCCCAAGGGGGTCAATCCGCACGAGACCCCAAATCGGCGTCAAACCTCCTCCACCTCCTCCTCCCTGGCACCGTCACCCCAACAGCAGCAGCGGCAGCGGCAGCAGTGGCTGTCTGCGCGCGGCTACTCGGGCGCCTACCGCCACGGCTGCCGCCTCCACAACCTGTCGGTGAACTTTGGCGACCTGGGCTGGGACCGGTGGATCATCGCGCCGTACCGCTACGAAGCGGGCTTCTGCCGCGGCGAGTGTCCGCGCGGCCTCCTGCACGCCCTGGGCGCGCCCAACCACACCATCGTGTGCACCATCGTGGAGGAGGTCCGGCCCGGGCTGGGCGCGGGCAAGGCCTCGTGCGTGCCCTCGCACTACGGCGCCGTCAGCGTCCTCGTGCAAGAGCCTGGCGGCAGCATCGCGTACAAGCTGTACGGCGACATGACGGCGCTCGGATGCACGTGCCGGTGAAAGGGGCGGTGGTGGTGGTGGTGGTAGTGGGTGGGCACGCTGTGACGGTGATGATGGGGCCGATGGGGGTGATGGTGAGAGGGTGATCGGACGATGGGTGTGCAACCTGTGTCCCCACCCACACCACCCCCCCCCATGCTTTTATCTCCCCCAGCTCTATCACCCACTGTCTCTGTGTGGTTGATGTCTTGGGAAGCCTTGGGAAATTTGGGAAATCTGGTGAAATCTTGGGAACCTGAAGAATATGGAATTCCTGGGAAATATTGGAAGCGATAGGAATCTGGAAAATCTGAAAAATGTGTGAAATATGTGAAACGTGAAAGAATGTGTAAACGTGTTGAATCTATGAAACCTGTAAAGGCTGTGGAATCTTCCTGGATCCTGGCGTGTCCCATCGCCTGACGGACCTTGCACGCGCTCCCTCGCTCCCCCTCGCGCTCTCTCCCATCGCCGACCTCGCCACGACTGACCGCGTGGGTTCACGCCATCGCGGCGCGGAACCTCCGTGCGGAGTCGTCGAGCGAACTGCAGAAATGGCGAAATGGCAGAAAGACAAACACTCGATATGAATGCGACGGGCGGGTTTGAGTCACAGCGGCGGTGGGAGGGCGGTGGGGGTGGGCTGGGGGGGGAGGGAACTCATATCCGCGAATATCTTTACGTCGGTGTTGATCTATCAACGAAATTTGTCGATTGTGTGCGGTTGGGCAACCCTTCCAATGTAATTACTTCCCCTCCCCTCTCCCCAAAATCTCCGCACTGTTTCAGAAATAAAACATCGACACGTATTTATTCAGAACGCACGTGTCCGACGTTTACATTGACACGGGACTGGGGAGACAAAGGCGGTCGGGCGGCCGTTGGTGCTGGCGATGTTAAAACTACCGATCAAATTTTTTGGTTATTTTACCAGCGAAGGCAATGTGGCTCTTTTGTTCTCAGAAGCGACCCTGGATATGGCGTGATAGCTCCACGGAGTGGCTTCTCGTCATCATCATCGTCGTCATCGGCGTCGTGTGGACATTCATAGCACAGCAGCCAAACACCGTGAAACCGCGCGGAGTGCGATTCGAAATGTGGAAGGGGGAAAAACCGGAGAACCCGGAGAAAAATCCACCACGGCGGAGAGGGAGAGACACCGCAAACTCCTAATATACAGCAGCAGCAAGCGGGCAGGGTCTGTATGGAACCCACGACCTCCTGTATACCTGGCGAGGTAGTTAACATCTCATAGCCACCGTGATGACGATGAGAGAGAGACGCAAACTCCAAATATACAGCAGCAGGCGTCGGTGTAGGCATCGAACCCACGACCTCCTGTATACCTGGCGAGGTAGTTAATGATGTAAGAGAATAAAGTTTAGATGGAAGCATATTTTTTTTTACGACATAGAATTGTAATGTATTACTTACTGTTAGTAACTCAGCTTATTGTAGAGTATATTGAGTATACTGATGATACTATGTAGTTTATACTTTAGTTGTTTACGTGGTGGTTTTTTTACTGCAGCTACATACTATTAACACTCCTTTCCTTCATTAATGCTACCCCTATCCCCTCCCTTTGATGCTGCTAATCCTGCATAATGCACGGGCATAAGTAGTACTAATCACATACCTGCATTTCCCATAAATATGCTAAATTCCTCTTGACATGCAAATTCTTTTGGTGAGGCTCCCCCTTTCTTCCCCCCTTCCAACCCAGCTTATATACATCTGCTAGCCACTGTGGCGCCCCATACTAATCGGAGCTCGCTCACGGTACGAGCACCAACACAAACACAAAGGTCACCCGTGTAGCCTTGGCAGACTGTCGGGTCAAGTGCTGCTGGTGAGTAGCACCTAATGGAGGCCGGCACGGCACGCGAGGAGGGGGGGGGGCGTCAGCACCACTCCCGGTCGCCTTCGTCTCCCTGGCGGCGTCGTGTACACGACGCCGCCCTCCCTCTCCCCGTGTTGATGTAGAGACACCGCTCCATGTAAAAAGGCATTTTGAGGCTGAGTCTGTCTCGGCGAGTCCCAGGGGGGCCGGTTCCAGGGCATTCGTCTCTGGTGGTGTTGGGTCGGGCGCGGCCGTGATCGGGATTCGAACTCGGGTCTCTGTTGGGAGCTTCTTTGCGAGCCTGGGGCGGCCTCGCTAAGACGCCCCGAGACGCGTTCACGGCACGATGAGGGCTGCTGCTCCAATCGGATGTGTTTGGCCGTGAGTTGTTTTGTAGTTTGTGTTGGCTGCGTGCGAGTCTGTAGGTCTCTGTGTGAGCCTTCTGCGCGACTCTATGGGTCCTGGCGTGAGTTTATGCGTGAGTCTATGGGTCTCTGTGTGAGTCTATGGGTCTCTGTGTGAGTCTATGGGTCTCTGTGTGAGTTTATGCGTGAGCCTATGGGTCTCTGTGTGAGTCTATGGGTCTCTGTGTGAGTCTGTGGGTCTCTGTGTGAGTCTGTGGGTCTCTGTGTGAGTTTATGCGTGAGTCTATGGGTCTCTGTGTGAGTCTATGGGTCTCTGTGTGAGTCTGTGGGTCTCTGTGTGAGTCTGTGGGTCTCTGTGTGAGTTTATGCGTGAGTCTATGGGTCTCTGTGTGAGTCTATGGGTCTCTGTGTGAGTCTATGGGTCTCTGTGTGAGTTTATGCGTGAGTCTATGGGTCTCTGTGTGAGTCTATGGGTCTCTGTGTGAGTCTGTGGGTCTCTGTGTGAGTCTGTGGGTCTCTGTGTGAGTTTATGCGTGAGTCTATGGGTCTCTGTGTGAGTCTATGGGTCTCTGTGTGAGTTTATGCGTGAGTCTATGGGTCTCTGTGTGAGTCTATGGGTCTCTGTGTGAGTCTGTGGGTCTCTGTGTGAGTCTGTGGGTCTCTGTGTGAGTTTATGCGTGAGTCTATGGGTCTCTGTGTGAGTCTATGGGTCTCTGTGTGAGTCTATGGGTCTCTGTGTGAGTCTATGGGTCTCTGTGTGAGTTTGTGCGTGAGTCTATGGGTCTCTGTGTGAGTCTATGGGTCTCTGTGTGAGTCTATGGGTCTCTGTGTGAGTCTATGGGTCTCTGTGTGAGTTTATGCGTGAGTCTATGGGTCTCTGTGTGAGTCTATGGGTCTCTGTGTGAGTCTGTGGGTCTCTGTGTGAGTCTGTGGGTCTCTGTGTGAGTTTATGCGTGAGTCTATGGGTCTCTGTGTGAGTCTATGGGTCTCTGTGTGAGTCTGTGGGTCTCTGTGTGAGTCTGTGGGTCTCTGTGTGAGTTTATGCGTGAGTCTATGGGTCTCTGTGTGAGTCTATGGGTCTCTGTGTGAGTCTATGGGTCTCTGTGTGAGTTTATGCGTGAGTCTATGGGTCTCTGTGTGAGTCTATGGGTCTCTGTGTGAGTCTGTGGGTCTCTGTGTGAGTTTATGCGTGAGTCTATGGGGCTCTTGTGAGTCTATGGGTCTCTGTGTGAGTCTATGGGTCTCTGTGTGAGTTTATGCGTGAGTCTATGGGTCTCTGTGTGAGTCTATGGGTCTCTGTGTGAGTTTATGTGTGAGTCTATGGGTCTCTGTGTGAGTCTATGGGTCTCTGTATGAGTCTATGGGTCTCTGTGTGAGTCTGGGTCTTTGTGTGAGTCTATGGGTCTCTGTGTGAGTTTATGCGTGAGTCTATGGGTCTCTGTGTAGGTCTATAGGTCTCTGTGTGAGTTTATGTGTGAGTCTATGGGTCTCTGTGGGAGTCTATGCGTGAGTCTATGGGTCTCTGTGTGACTTTATGTGTGAGTCTATGGGTCTCTGTGTGAGTTTATGCGTGAGTCTATGGGTCTCTGTGTGAGTTTATGTGTGAATCTATGGGTCTCTGTGTGAGTCTGGGTCTCTGTGTGAGTCTTTGGGTCTCAGACAAAGCTACGCCAGGTAGCCTCTAGCAGGGTTGTAGGGGCAAGTGCTGTTAGTAGCGAGTAGCAGCAGCAGTGTCTATGTACTACACACACCACGCACAGACAAAGCTACCCCAGGTAGCCTCTGGCAGGGTTGTAGGGGCAAGTGCTGTTAGTAGCGAGTAGCACCTATGAAGGCCAGAACGGCACACAAGGGGGTGGGTGGCCAGCACCACGCTCTGCCACCTTTGTCTCCCTAGTGGCGATATTTACGCATCGCACCAGGTACTCATTTGAGGCTGAGTCGACCTAGGGGATACCCAGGACCGATTCAGATAATCGTCACTGGTTTTGGCCGTGAGCGGGAATAGAACTCGGGACGTCGGGTTCGTAGCGCAGCGTAGCGCTAACCGCTACACTACCGCTCCCCACAATACAAACTAAAAACACACACCCACATGCATATGTAAACACTTATACACACTTTCGTATATAACTACACTCTAGGGCACAATCACGCACAGTCACGTAAATAGTACAAAGATTAAGATGCTCCTCATAGCCTTTAACAGTATGCTGGGATGGCGCTGTTACTAACAGTCACAGCCCTTTGCCAATCCACTGCTGGATGAAAACCTCCAAAGGTCACGTCAGTCATCGGGTTTGATTGACCATATTTCACCATACCTGGCGAGTTGGTGAAGGGTGGCCCGAAACTGATGTAGATTTCACTACAAACTGACGTTAGCTGTGGCTGGGAACATGAACTCGGGCCACTGGGCTCATAGCACAGTGCATTAACCACTGTGCCGCCGCTCCCCACACACAATACAAACGTATAGACAATAAACTTCTACACATTCATACATGGTTAAACATAAACACACATTTTAAACGTTCGCAAATAGTTTTGCACAAGCATCGCTCCGATGCGTAAATATTCACGTGCAAAATCACACTCTCATACGATCAGTGGTCACAATGTAAATGTAGAAGTTCTGGTGTGAAACCTATTCATCCTCAACCCAATGTTTGACTGCCCTCTCCCCTCTGCGGAGACATCGTAGAATAGGAACCGTTCTGAAATGTACTGGTAGAAAGGACTGGTGTTTTGAGATGTTCTGGTATATTTCCACCACTGTTTCCGATAACATATACACTTAAACCCACATACACACAGAGTGACACGCGGTGTAGAAAAACATAAACACGCGTACAAAATAGAGGGAGGCCGTGCCAGCTTATAAACACGGCTCTGGTCCTCTTTACATGCCGACCACTTAAAACTAGTCATGGAAATGAAATGTTTGTATGTATGAAGCAGGCTTTATGCACTTACATGCATGTACACAGCAAGTTCTCGTTTATCGCACTAGTCATATATGCGTTTCTGAAAAGTGCAGCATTTAGTAAAAACGGCATTCAGTGAAAATTATTCCCACATAAATGGAGCGATAACATTTGGCCAGATACAATGGATGCACACACAACGCGAAAGCGGGGCCAATAGCTGAGGGTATGGACCGACGTGTCACCGTATCTTTCCGCGTAGCGTATCACTGCACCGCTCAGCCACACAGCCTCGCATAGCCATCCACACACTTTACCGGTCACAGCGAATACTTACAAAGGAGCGCTTACACACAAGTCTACTCCCCCAACCCTGTGATGTACATATATTTGAGTGACGTATTAATATAGCTCCAATGACAGCAGGATATTGATGATTGAAAAATAAAATGTGTACTCATTCGGCCCATCATTGTTTTTGCGACTGTGACATTAATTTATTTCCTTAATTTAATTATTTTTTTCTTGCATGCCGTTCACAATTCTCTTTGGAACGATTAACACGAGGTCACCAGTCCAAAGAACGTGTGGTGTATAAATGGGTACGTTATGCAAGCCGTTGTTTTAATAAACAAAATAGACAAGGATGAGGCACTCATGTTGTATACGATGCAGTCATGTGTTTTTAAGACTTTCGTAATGCGTTTCTCTATTAATGTTCACATATCCATGTATGCAGCTCACCGCGGGTGCAGCTCCCATTTGGAAGGTCCCAAGAGTTCAATCAAGCCATCGTCACTGCGCTCGATACAATTCTTGCAATTTGGGAAGCGAAAATTGGTCATCGTCTGCTGGAGGAGAGTTGGATCACCCCTGCCATGGAAAGTGTGGAATGTCTGCCACTCACGGGAGCCACGTGTTTCTATCAGAATCGTGAATCTTTATTTTTACACTGCAGAAATCCGATGAGCTGTGAAGCTCTTTTTCACACGTGCGATGGGGGGTCAGAAAGTCACAAATCTAGAATTACATCGATATTGCTCGTCCGTCGAAATCTCATCCCATCAACACCTCGCGTGGAGTTTGTACATTGAAATCCCCCCACCACCCTGGAGCGCAGCCGGTCTCCGACGAATCTCAGAAAGTCGAGCGGGAGTTTTGAGCCTGGACAGTACTCGGATGCACCTTCGCTTGGCTCCGCGAGCTCGCGGGTCGATTGCAGAAACGACCTCTCCTCCCCCCGATCCCCAAGATTCCTACAATTGGGCGCACTCCGCGAGCGCCAATGACCACGTGGCCCCTCGTCATGAATAGTGATGCACAGCAG
The DNA here is from genome assembly GCF_015708825.2 of Lethenteron reissneri. NCBI lineage: Eukaryota > Metazoa > Chordata > Hyperoartia > Petromyzontiformes > Petromyzontidae > Lethenteron > Lethenteron reissneri. The sequence continues at coordinate 179,256 of NW_026892140.1, forward strand.
ATGGTGAGATGATTTAATCCGTGTTCCGGGCTAACGTGTTGTTTGAAGAAATGTGACCTCTCTCTCTCCTATTCTCTCCTCCTCCTGCCCCTCCGTCGCGGGCGGCAAGATGCCCCGGTGTTTTGCACATGAAGACCGCCACCTTCACGAGGGGGGTGGGTGGCGTAGCGGGAGGGGGGGGCTGACATTCATCTCGTGTGTGCGAGAGGGCAGAGCCGGTGCCGTTGAGGTTCCTGGGTTCAACTCCCCCTGGGGCTCTCCGCGCCCCCCCCCCACCCCCCCTGGATGAAAGCGGCCGGACTTTTGTAAAAGCGTTCCCTTCGGTGACGTGCGCCAAGCGTCCGGTTGGCTGTGCGGAATGTAACCCGCGTGGACATCGGCCGTGCACTTAATGCAGCTGCTGAGCTCAGCTCCGAGGGGTTATTTGAGCTGCGAGGCGTGGTGGGGAATTCGCGGTCTCTGAAACGGACCCTGACAGGGTATCAGCCGGAGGTGGTAGGGTTGCCACTTGTTCTGGCTTTCTCAGGATTATCCTCTTGTTTTTTTTACGCGTTTTATTTGTTTTTATGTGACTGACCAGGAACATCTGCAAGTCTTCTCAGATCATTAAAAGTCCTCGGTTTTTTGTCAGTTAATTTTGATGTCTATCTGTGAGTGTGTGTGTGAGAGTTGCGGAATAATTCATCGCTCGAGTCACAATGTATTAATCCATAGTTTTCTACCCCCGCCACCGCCCCCGTGATGTAAGAGGCACTCCTTCCCGCGACTCTCCTGCTGCCGTGTTTGTGCCTCAGAGGTGGCAACCCTGGGCAGACAGCCGCCTGCGATGTCACTTCCGTGCCGTTCCACAACATGGTCCACGTTCCGTCTGTGTGTGTGTGTCCGCCGTGTGTGTCCGTGTGTGTGGGGGGGAGCAGTGGTGTAGCGGTTAGCGCGCTGCGCTGTGAACCTGGCGACCCGGTGACGATTATCTGAACCAGGTCCTGGGCCTCACCTAGGAGGACTCAGGCTCAAATGAGTACCTGGTGCGATGTGTGAGCATCGCCACTAGGGAGGCAAAAGCGTGGTGTTGGCCACCCACCCCCTCGTGTGCCGTGACGGCCTTCATAGGTATTCGCTAACAGCACTTGCCCCAACAGTCTGTTAAGGCTACGCGGGGGGTCTGTGTGCGGGATAAATGTCTGAATTCTTAGTTCTGTGGTCAGTGCAGCGGTGGTATGAAGTGTGCGCATCTGTGAAGAAGTGCTTTATATCTCATCGGATTCCTCCAGTGTAAATGCAGATTCTGACGTGTCATTAGTGACAGAATTTAGTCCGCGGTGACAAAGGCACTGTCAGGAAGTGTTGACAATAACTGTTATTCATAAAATCCCTGTCGCAATCATCTCCCGTTCTGCATCTTCCCTGGATGACTTTGGATTCCCTCGGGTCGTCTCTTGTCCCAAGTTCGCGAATCCCTCCCTCACTTCAAGAAGCGTGCCCAACTCTCATCCTCAATATCTACACGTCTTCTTCGAACGCTGGGGAGCCGGAAAAGCCCCTCTCTGTACCAGCGTGGACGGCACCCTCGTGTTCACCTTCTGAAGCGCTCGCTCGTCACCGTGGCGTGCGCGATGACCACCACCACCACCACGTGACGTTTCTTTCGTGTTGTGCGCGGCGCATTTAGCGCCACAGCGCGTGGATTTGTAGTGTTGGTTATTTGCCTGCTGGTTGCTGCTGGCGGCAATAAAAGTTTAAAAAGTAAAAAAAGTCTCTGTCTCGTGGGGGATGAATCGGCGGCGCTGTGAGCACGGGACGAGGTCGCACGGGTGGAGGGAAAGTGTAAAAGTGGGCAAAGAATCACGGAGAGAGAGAGAGAGAGATGCCTTCTCGGAAGTGGCGCCGAGAGACGGCACTCGGAGCACGCGGATTCGAGAGGTGCGCGCGGGGGCTTTAAACTGAACATCGTTCAAACACCGGGAGGGCTGAGCGGGCTCGGAGTGAGAGGACAGCTTCGCCGGAAGGGGCCATGGTCGAGACACGACGCGTCCCCGTGGAAGTTCGTCGCCGGGGAGAGGAAGCGATGGAGTCAGCTTCATTCAGCAGTGGATTAGACAACGGTTCATGATGGTGATGACGGTGATGACGGCGATGATGGTGATGACGGTGATGATGGTGATGATGGTGCTGACGGTGATGATGGTGATGATGGTGATGATGATGGTGCTGACGGTGATGATGGTGATGACGGTGATGACGGTGATGATGGTGATGATGATGGTGCTGACGGTGATGATGGTGATGACGGTGATGATGGTGATGATGGTCTTTGCGGAAGTCCGCATTCTCGTACGTGGCGAGATGTTGACTACCTCGCCTGGTATGAAGGAGGTCGTGGGTTCGATCCCGACACTGACGCCTGCTGTATATTAGGAGTTTGCGTGTCTCTCTCTCATCATCACCACGGTGGCTAGGAGATGTTAACTACCTCGCCTGGTATGCAGGGGGTCGTGGCTTCGATCCCGACACTAATGCCTGCTGCTGCTGTATATTTGGAGTGTATTTGTCTGCTATAAATATCCACGCGACGATAAGCCCATGTCGTTGAGCTATCATTTGTGATCGCCACCTCGCCTTTGAGAAACGAGCTGCATTGCTCAGTCGGTCTCACCTAATTTGAGTTGTACACGCGTGAGGAGGACCCGTTTTTCCAGTCGTGTCATCTCCGCCTGCGCATGCATCACGCAACCTCGGGTGACGCCTACAATGTGATCACGGGTAATCGGGGAGCGCGGTATCGGAAGCCGCTGTCCAGAAACGCGATCCGCCCAGGAGGCGATCCGTCGACGCCGCCGCCGCTTAAGTGGCCTCTGACAATGCGGACACTTGTTTTCCACGCGCCCGTGGTGGTGGCGGTGGTGGCGGTGGTGTTGGTGGTGGCGTGGCGGCGGTGGTGGCGGTGGTGTTGTTGGTGGTGTGGCGGTGGCGGTGGTGTTGGTGGTGGTGCTGGCGGCGGTGGCGGTGGCGGAGGTGGTGGCGGTGGCGGCGGTGGTGGCGGCGGTGGCGGCGGTGGTGGTGGCGGCGGCGGCGGTGGCGGCGGTGGCGGCGGCGGTGGGTGGGTGGCGGTGGTGGGTGTGGTGGCGACGGTGGCGGCGGTGGTGGCGGTGGCGGTGGTGGTGGTGGTGGCGGTGGCGGCGGTGGCGGCGGTGGTGGTGGCGGTGGCGGTGGTGGTGGTGGCGGCGGTGGCGGTGGTGGTGGTGGTGGTGGTGACGGCGGTGGCGGCGGTGGTGGCGGTGGCGTGTGGTGGTGGTGGTGGCGGCGGTGGCGGCGGTGGCGGCGGTGGCGGGCGGTGGTGGCGGTGGTGGCGGAGGTGGCGGCGGTGGTGGTGGTGGCGGCGGTGTGGCGGTGGTGGCGGTGGTGGCGGCGGTGGCGCCGGTGGCGGCGGTGGCGGCGGTGGTGGCGGTGGTGGGCGGATGTGGCGGCGGTGGTGGTGGTGGTGGTGGTGGCGGCGGAGGTGGTGGCGGTGGCGGCGGTGGTGGTGGTGTCGGCGGTGGTGGTGGCGGCGGTGGCGGTGGTGCGGCGGTGGCGGTGGTGGTGGCGGTGGTGGTGGCTGTAGCTTTGGGTGCCCAAACCGCACCGTGCCTCGAGCTCCCGTTCGGCCGCAACTCTCTCGGCAATGATTTATCAGCGCGTCGCGTTCATCTCTACGTTGCTGGAATGTCGTAGAGACGGGCGCATGGGGATCTACGGTTGAAATGCGCCTTTCGAATGTAAAATAGTATTTATTTATTTATATGACTATCAATTGGTACAAATAACAGTGTAGGGTTGTTATACATAGTCGTACCTTGAGCTCTAGTGGCAGTGCCTTACACCGATGATCCCTCACTCCATGCCATTCACCACTCCCATGCCCCCCTCTCTCTAGCCCCACAGCCCCGTAGCGTGGCGCGGGGAGGGGAGAGGCTGGAGGGGGCTGTACGGGCTGGAGGGGGCTGGTTGGGGCTGGAGGGGGCTAAGCCCCCCACCCCAGCTGAAGGCGCTGGGCCCCCCCCGCTTCTAGATTCCTTAAAACGCTGCGAAGCAACACGTGCGTCGCAGCGTTCCCACGTGCAGGGAGCGTTGACCGTTTCATGTTTATTTTTGGGGGGGGGGCGAATCGCTGTGTAAGTAAAATGTGTGTCGCGAACTCTCCTCCACCCGACACAGTCGATTAATAAAGCTGCCGATGTCTCACTGCTTCAGCAGCACCGCCAGCAGTGTTGTTGTTGTTCTTGTTATACGAGAGCGACCCACACGGCTGCTCGTGTCGAGCGCTACCACCAGAAATATCTGGCACCTTCCCGAAGGCTGGCAAAAGCGGTCACACGACTAAAAATCAATTACGAAATCATAACATTGGTGGCCTAAAGCCCACCAACGTGTTACATCTTTTACCGTTTGTTTAAAGTTTAACAGAAACTTGGCACCGTTAACCCCTCCCCCTCCTCCTTTCTCTCTCTGCGCAGCGGGGCATTGTCCGTGGGCCATCAGCGGCGGCGTGTGCTGCGCCTCGTGCCCGGGGTCAATAGGGTCACGGCTCGGGGTCACGGCTCGGGGTCACGGCTCGGGGTCACGGCACGGGGTCACGGCTCGTGGTCACGGCGCGGGGTTACGGCTCGGGGTCACGGCGCGGGGTCACGGCGCGGGGTCACGGCTCGTGGTCACGGCTCGTGGTCACGGCGCGGAGTCACGGCTCAGGGGTGGCGGAGAAGTCCCTCGCGATGCCCTCCCCATGCCACGCTGGCGAGGAGAATGTTGACTAGCTGCGGTCTACAGGAAGGTCGTCTGTTTGATCCCGTGCATGGCGCCTGCTGCTCTATGTTTAGAGTTTGCGTGTCTCTCTCTCTCATCATCATCATCACGGTGGCTAGGAGATGTTAACTTCCTCGCCTGGTGTACAGGAGGTCGTGGACTCGATCCCGACCCTGACGCCTGCTGCTGTGTATGTGGAGTTTTGCGGTATTTTTCTCTCCGTGATCGTGTGGATTTTTCTCCGGGTCGCCGGGTTTTTCCCTCCAGGTTTAGAATCAACATCGTGCGTTTAGAGTATCTGGCCGCTATAGATGTCCACACGACGAGCCGCTTCATTGAGGTGTCAGTGTGGCCAGGTCGCTTCTGCAAAATAACGGTGTCGCTCAGTGGACCCCACCTGGTAAGATTTTAAAAAAATAGTTTCGTTTCGTTTGCAGAGCTCCGTCTGTCCTTCCCCCGCACCTTCGATTAGCACGATTGGCTACGTACGGTGCGAAAGAAGTCCAGCGTACATGCATACACCTCAGCCTGGAACAGTGCGGAGACGCTGCCCCGAGGGTGATCTCTCTGCTTGCCTACGATGGCAGCAGCGCTGCGTTCTCGAGGAGCGCGACGCCAATGTTGAGATGTGCTGCTGGTCACGACGAGAGAGGGCTTCAGCAGAGGGAGAGAGTTCGAGTCGCTGGTAAATCCTCCTCCTCCGTTGGAGGAGCGCAGACCACAGGGGGTTATTATAGGAACCAGGGACGGTTTCTTCATTAGGGCGAGTGGGCGACGCACCACCAATGTCATTCAACCACAGAGTCACGCTAGCCGTCACTGTGCCTCTGGATATAGTCCAATCAGCGTCATGTCACGTTCTGTGGAGTACCGCCTATTTTTGAGCGATTTCCCTCCGGCTGAGAATCGCCCCGAGTGGCCCCATAGACTTACATTCAAAGATGTTTGTTTTCGAACGGCGGGCGCTGCAATGCATTCTCTACGGCTTCCGGGAGGGCTCGCCCTAACGTGCTTACGTCATCATACGTGCTTACGTCATCATACGTAAGCACGTTTCAGTCAACAATATTATTTGTCGCCACCTAGTGGAATCTTTAATAAAAGAAACTGAGTGGATTGTAATAATAGTGAGTATAGAAACAAGATGTATTGTAAGAGTCACTTTATTTTTCATTAATATTAAAGAAGTGAAGTTGCCTTTACATGCTTAAGCTGTTAATGTATCCATTGCATGGGTGGACCTTATCCTTATCAATCATCCAGACATTTGCCCCCCCTTAGAGATTTTGCAGGAGCCGCCACTGGGTCTCGGCGATTCTCTCGTTCAAGTCACGCAGGTAGACAAAGCCGTAGATCGCGACGTTTCCATCGCCACGCGAGCCATCGTCATCAGGTGCGGGACAGCAGCAGCAGCAGGAGGACTGCTGACATATAGGAGATAGAGCCGCTGCTGCAGCTGCTACTGCTGCTGCTGTTACTGCTGCTGCAGCTGCTACTGCTGCTGTTGCAGCTGCTGCAGCTGCTACTGCTGCTACTACTGCAGCTGCTGCTGCTGCTACTGCTGCAGCTGCTGCTACTACTGCAGCTGCTGCTGCTGCAGTAGTAGCTGCAGCTGTTGCAGCTGCTGCAGCTGCTACCGCTGCTGCTACTACTGCTGCTGCTGCTGTCGCTGCTGCTGCTGTTACTACTGCTGTTGCAGCTGCTACTGCTGCTGCTACTGCTGCAGCTGCTGCTACTGCTGCTGTCGCTGCTGCTGCTACTACTGCTGCTGCTACTTCTACTGCTGTTGCAGCTGCTGCTATTACTGCTACTGCTGCTGCTACTGCTGTTGCTACTGCTGCTACTGCTGCTGCTGCAGCTGCTGCTTCTGCAGTTGCAGCACAAGTAGCAGCAGTAGCAGCAGCAATCTTCAACGAGTGGGTGGGTCGGTGGTGATTGGCTTAGAGCTGGAGGGGGGAGTGGCTTAGAGCTGGAGGGGGAGTGGCTTAGAGCTGGAGGCGAGTAGCTGAGAGCACGTGGTGCACAGCACGTGTTGCAAAACACGTGCTACCGCTCCAGCTGTTGCTACATCCACGGAGGGTGACCCACAGATACAACTCCCGCCCGGCCGCCTTTGTCTCTCTCAGCGCCACACGCAGGTACAGGCTGCTGCTGCTGCTGGAGAGATCAGCTGTAGGTGCCAGGCTAGGTGCGCGTATCTCTAGAAGAAGAAGACGTGTCTATAGATGTGGCACGTGTCTCTAGATGTGTAGTTTTCGTCACTGCGAGTATCCACAATCGGTGGTGTTATTCTGTGAAGTTGTTGTTACTTTATGTTGACCCACGTGACTTCACCGAGTAGAGTAGGTGCACGTACAGGGCTGTCAAGCAGCACGTGCAGTAGGCCTAGGCAAGGTAAGGTAATTCTAGATTTGAAGCTTTCGTGACTGTAATGATTAATATTCTTAGGTTTTTTCGATAAAGTCACGTAGGTAAAAACATTAAAAAGTAAAATAAAATAAAAATCACGACGTTTCGGAGGCAACACAAGCTTCCGTTTTCAGGTGGTACCGTCACAGCCACGACAGCTGTATCAAGTAAATGAGAGATTGCAGGAGCTACCACTCCGTTTATATAACCATTATATAATGGTTATATAATGGTTATATAAACGGAGTGGTAGCTCCTACAATCTCTCATTTACTTGATACAGCTGTCGTGGCTGTGACGGTTCCACCTGAAGACGGAAGCTTGTGTTGCCTCCGAAACGTCGTGATTTTTTATTTTATTTTTTAATGTTTTTACCTACCTGGTGACTTTACCGAAAAAACCTAAGAATAAGGTAAGGTAATTTACCCTTGTTACTGGGTACAAGGGGTCAAGGTAAAGGGTAAAGATGTCGACATGCCAAGGGGTAAAAGTCAAGTGTGCAGGGTAAAGGTCGCTAGGAAGAGTTACCCGGTAGGGTAAAGGTTGCGTGAAGTGTTACACGGTAAACACGGCTCCTTGTTTAGCGCTAGAAGCTCCGTGGCGCAGTCTGTGGCCTCCATATAATAAGTAATATTTGTAGAAACTTTTTTTTAAACAGGCTTTTATTAAATGTACTACTCGTAATGGCAGAACTCCCCAACGTAAGGGACCGTGGCCAATTACAGCCAACGTCAGTTGAGCGTGGACAATTAGACCCAAGCCGAAACATAACATGTAAAAAATAATGTTTCAAAATATGTTTTTTTTTAATATTTTCAATGATAGAATATCGTGTTGTCATCAGTATGACATAAGTATACCAAGTTTGCAGTCGATACCACATTGGGAAGTGGGTTAAAATTGAGTTACAAGATTTGAAGATACAACAACAACAGACAGAGTGAGTTCAAAGAAAGCGTGTAAAATTGCAATCATCGAGAATATTCTATATGTATAAAGCGTTCTACCTTAAAGCATTTACCGTTATAGACCTTGTTCATGTCGTAGTAGTTCCCCAGTAATTACCCTGTAATCGGGTCATTTGTATGGGCTAAGGGTAAAAGGTAGGGTAGAGTGATTGTATTGTGGTAAGGTAGAAGGTAAGGTAAAGGTAGAGTAAAGGTAGGCTCGTTGGTGTTGACCTTTTACCTGTTACCTTACCTGCTAAAGGGTAAAAGATAAGGTAGAGTGATTGTATTGTGGTAAGGTAAAAGGTAGAGTAAAGGTAGGCTCGTTGCTTTTACTTTGAAATTTTACCTTACCTTGCCGAGGCCTACGTGCAGTGAAACCCTGGATTGCGATTAACTTGGTCTCGAGTGTTTTGCAAGATAAGCAATTAAAACAAATATATTGATCAACCAGCGAGGTCTTGCAACAGGAGAAGTTTCATTGTTGAAGTGGCACAGACAGACCCCAGTGAGCCCAGAGATGGCAGTGGCTCCGTTCGTGGCAGTGAAAGTAGTCCTACACAATCACCCTCCTCCTCCTCCTCTCTCTCGTCTCCACGATTACATGTCATGGATACATTCGATTACTTTATACTGGTAGGAACGAAGTGGACCAGACCACCAATAGATTAATGTGTCCGTCCGTCCGTCTGTCTGACAAGATGGCCGCCCGCTCCCCCTGCGATATGTGAACTAAACAAGATGGCCGTCGCTTCCGGCGCCTCACGGCAAAACTTTAAACTTCGCTTCAAATTTACTTCACTGAAATGCAGCACGTTTTTTTTAACAAAGAGACAGATACATTTATTAACACAGAGACGAGATACATTTAATCGCCTTATTTGTGCACGAAAAGCACGGCGCGAGGCCTAGTGCGGCAGGCTTCGCCAGGCCTAATGCGGCAGGCTTTGCGAGGCCTACTGCAGAGAAGGCTTCGCGAGGCCTAGTGCAGAGGCTTCGCGAGGCCTAGTGCAGAGGCTTCGCGAGGCCTAGTGCAGAAGGCTTCGCGAGGCCTACTGCAGGGAAGGCTTCGCGAGGCCTACTGCAGAGGCTTCGCGAGGCCTAGTGCAGAGAAGGCTTTGCGAGGCCTACTGCAGGGAAGGCTTCGCGAGGCCTACTGCAGAGGCTTCGCGAGGCCTAGTGCAGAAGGCTTCGCTAAGTCTACTGCAGAGAAGGCTTCGCGAGGCCTAGTGCAGCAGGCTTCGCGAGGCCTAGTGCGGCAGGATTCGCGAGGCCTAGTGCAGAAGGTGGTGGTCAATTAATCTCAGATGTGATCGTTTGGAAATGAAAGACTACGAGTCTTTAAATCTCACAGCGTTTCTTGTCAAAACAACACTTTTAATTAATGTTACACTAGAATACAGTAATTTTGTCTTTAACTCCTCTATACCCGGTCGATATCCCTGTACCGGTACTAAGTATTATTCCTACCAGCCCACCCCGCAGGGTCCTGTTATTACATTTAAATACAAATTTAAAAAAGGTACAGTATTTTGTAATGTCATCATGGGACCTCCTTTGCCAGTACCAAAATATACTAACAGGTTTTTTTCCCCTTTTTTTTCTGGCAACAAAACTGACACCTTTTGCAAGGTCAATGTAAGCATGATTCCTTGCAAAAGGTGTCAGTTTTGTTGCCAAAAAAGGGAAAAAACCTATTATTAATTTAATGTAATGAATAATTTTTGTATGAATATTTTTTGGGTTGTGAAACGAGTCGTCTTGAGTTTCCATTTTGTCTCATGGGGAAGTTCGCTTTGAATGTACGAGTTTGCTTTGGATTACGAGCACATTTCAGGACCGAATTATGCTCGCAATCCAACGTTTCACTGTACTAGTAATCAATGCTCGATTGGTTTTAAACATAAATCGATTCCTTATACCGTTCAATAAAGGGGGGCGATTCTATCAATCAATGATCGATTCTATGTATCGATTAGCGATTGTGTTGTGTGGGGAGCGTGGGTGTAGTGGTCAGCGCTGCGTCGCATACGAACCTGGCGACCCGGGTTCGATTCCCGCTCACGGCCAACACCGTCAAGTGGCGATTATCAGAACCGGTCCTGGGCCTCCCCTAGGTCGACTGAGCCTCAACTGAGTACCTGGTGCGGTGTGTAGTAGTGAACATCGCTAGCACTGGGGGGAGACCAAGGCGGCCGGGCGTGGTTGCTGGCCACCACCACCTACGTGTTGCCACAAGTGCCGGGTAGCGCCTTCCACAAGTGCTGTCTGCTGCTTCACTCGATACACAGCACTTGGCCCCTGCCGTCTGATCCGTATGATCTTGACCCGACGACCGGCTGCTGCTGATGCTGTAGCTGCTGTATGTTTGACGTGTGTGTCTCTCTGTCTCTCTTGCCAGGTGCCCATCAGAGCCACGAAGAGATGCAGGAGAGGGTGGAGGAGGCAGAGCAGGAGATGAGGGGGGCTGGATGGTGGCCGACCCTCAGCAGAGGAAGGGTAGGACCCTGTAGTGAAGATGCCTGGGCCAGGATGTGGGCGGGTTGGGGAGGGTGGCGTGGGCTTGCCGGGGAGGGGGCCTTGTGCTCCTATGATGGTGATGGCGGCGGTAACTATAGCGGTGGTGGCTACGGTGGTGGCGGCGGAGGTGGCGGCGGTAACTATGGTGGTGGTGGTGGTGGCGGCTATGGTAGT